>NC_092184.1:14235607-14343107 GCF_043641665.1 Enoplosus armatus | reverse complement strand
ACTAAACAAGTAATAGATTATACAGAAATAACTCATCTGCAAGGTAATTGATGACATAAATACCCAACTGTAGGTTAAACTAGGAACGAATGATAGAATGAGTTTCCTTTTACAACCAGCGTTGACAAGCTCTTTCTCATTAATGTCCCCTGCACCACTTTCCTTTCTCTCCATTCTTAAACATCTCTGAATTTCTTCACCCCCCCCCCACCACCCCCTTCTGGTCTGTCTTCCTCACTCCAGGCATGTTGTGACAGGGTGTAGCAGTGTGTTATACAGGGTTCTGCTCGCCAAGTGCATATTATCCTGTAAGGCTTAATACCCAGGTTGAAACAAAAGGGCAGGCTTTGAAATTACAGCTTACGTCACTTAGCGCTCAGCACAGTCTGACTCACATGAAAACACGTGTGTGAACTTTCACATATGTATGCAGATGCATGGGCAGACACTTATATATGTGTGTGTGTGTGTGTGTGTGTGTGTATATATATATATATATATATATATATATAATTAATTTTTTTACTGTTTCATATATTTGGCTTTTGGACTGTTGGTTGACCACAACAAAAAACAAAAAACAATTTGAAGATGTCTATTTGGGTTCTTGTAAAGTGTGATGGCCGTTTTTCACAATTTCCTGACTTTTTATAGACAAATGAAATTATCAGAAAATAATCAACTGATAAATCAAAATGAACAATGAATGAAAAGCTCTACTGTAATGTGGAATAATGCACATTTTGTTTAGTTAGAGTCAAACTTGTCAGCTTCGACACTTGAAGTAAAGCCTTCAGTCTTCTTCACATCTCAGTCTTGTTAGAGTGATAGAGTGTGTGTGTGTGTGTGTGTGTGCGGCAGAGAGCCAGGCGCCAGTCCTCTCTGTTTTAATAAATCTCCTTTGGATGGAGTTGTGCAGCTATAAAATGCATCGATTGTCGTTGCTCACATTGTGGCAGGAGACACACACATACACACACAAGCTTGGTTATTGATACATGCCTACACATTCATATACTACACATGTTCAGTGATACTCACACACGCAGAAAATCATGTATTGACATTTTTACATGCATACATGCAGAAATACATAGATGCATACACACATATTGAACAATAAACAAACATTTTGTTAATCGAAACATGGGAACAAGAACTGAGAAAATCAGATTATTAACTACCTGTATTGGTTAAAAAATGATAATATAAGAACAAAATTAAAACCAACCACAACTGTAACTTAAGCACTGAAGTTTTCACACTTCAGCAGCTTCTTTTCATCAACAATTAAACACATTTAACAGCTGACACCTGAAGTGTTTCAGAATATAGTTGCTGTGCTGTGACTAGGTGCTTACCTATTGCTTGTGTGTGTGTGTGTGTGTGTGTGTGTGTGTGTGTGTGTGTGTGAGTGTGTGTGTGTGTGTGAGTGTTTGTGGGTGCGGCACATCTTTCCAGTATTCAACTATTCAATGCACCTGCGTCGTCTCTTGTCAACATTGCAAAGAGACATTGAAACATCATGTACAGCAAACAACAGCCAGCATGTTCACACACACAAGCACCAGCATTCGCATAACCAAACAATCTGCAATCTACTACAAACTCCGAAGTGCACACTGTCTAAAATAACCCTTTGGGGGAACAGAATACAAAAAGATTCAGAGAAGCGGAAATAATCAAACACTGAAATACACTCTCCTCGTCTCTTTTCCTTCCATCTCTCTTTCTTCTTCTCTCTCACATACATGTGCACATGCTGTCTCTATTGACGTGGAGATAAATCAGAGGAAGACCAAGCAGTCACTGATGTGAAATGAAAATGACGCTAATCTGCTGTTACCATGACACACAGATGCATCAATTATTAACACCTACAATAACTCTGCTCTCTCTTCTCTCTTTCTCCTCATCTGTCTTTCTCTATTGTGTATATCTCACTAGATGGATGGGACCGAGTGTGTTAAAAGCTCCCATGTGTTCACCTAAGTGCTGTGGTTGGGCCTTTTGAAGATGTACATATTCTAGTCTTGCTTTTTTCTCCTTGTGAAATCAGTGATTTCTCTGGAAAATGTGCTCAAAGTTTGTCAAGAGGACCTCATTATGGAGAGGTTGGCATCTGGAAAACTTCAAAAACAGCACATATGTCTCACCTCTCCCAACATAACCCTCACCCAACAGCAGTTTTTTTTCAGCAATTACAAACATATAAAAATGAAAAATAATGAATACAGTGAATACAGAAGATCTCGTGGATCAAGAGCGTTTAGAGATGTGTCCTACAACATTTAGAAAAGTGAAAAAAACTTGAAAATACATGCAAGCATCTACTATTTATGTAGAATTGTGTATTTGTATAAAAGAATTGTGAAACACAAGTTTTATTTACATGTTAGGTTCTTTCCAGAGTGTGGACCAGACATTGTATGGGATCTAAGGTTTAATTTTTCTGTACTAAAAAAATCTATCTTACGCTTGTTAGCATTAGCCACTTTAGCAAGGGCGCATTTTATTGCTTATGGATTCAACTTTTTATTTGTAAGAGGACGATTGTGACATTTGTTTTTTCCTAAAAAGTTTCCTAATCTCATTTTAAAACAATTGAAAAAATCATTAACCCTTACTTTTAAGACACATAAAGTGATATTACTTAGCCAAAGAAAGAAAGAAAGTAAGCAAAGCCCCATGGTGGACAGTAAAAAATCTAATAATAAGAAAATCCATGATTACTAAATCGCAGTCTTCCAAATATAATAATTGTCTGGATTTGATTAGATAACCCTAATCCTGACAGAGCAAGTGGAGCTGCCCAATGCAAATGGCTTGTTTGTTACTCAAATATGGTGACTAACGTATCCTTCTCCCCTCTTCTGCCTGCTCTGCTGTCTTCCACAGGTAACCGTTTCTTCCTGACCTCATTTGGCGCTCTGTATATCTCAGAGGTGCAGAAGGAAGATGCTCTGTCCACCTATCGCTGCATCACAAAGCACAAGTACAGTGGAGAGACTCGCCAGAGCAATGGAGCCAGGCTCTCTGTTATGGGTAGGCAACAACTTATCTTTTCTACTCATAGTAGTTGCTAAATGCCAATCAAAGCATGTGTCTTGTCTTTTACAATTATTCTCTTCAATAGACTTAGACAGAGTTGTTTTAGTTATAAAGGAATACTTCAACATTTTTGGAAATGCATTTATTTGCTTTCTTGCCGAGAGTTAGATGAGAACCACTGATAACCATTGATACCACTCTGTACGGTAAATATCAAGATGGAGCCAGGAGATAGTTAGCTTAGCTTAGCATAAATACTAAAAACAGGGGGAAACAGCTAGCGTGGCTCTGTCCAAAGGGAACAACTGAAACGCACTAATTGGCATGTTGTATCATGTTTGTTTAATTTGTACTAAAGCCGAAGTGTAAAAACAACACGTTGTGTGCGGTGCTATGGGCAGTTATGTGCCAAACCATTTCTTGGCCAGGCCCAGTCATTTCCTGGAGTCTCGTCGTCGCTGTGAAGTTGCCAGACAACCGGCAGAGACAGGGAAGTTACTACACACGGCCAAGAAATAGTGCGGCAATTAACCCACGTAAAAGCACAATGTTTTTACACGGATTAAACAAACAAGATATAACGTTTGCTTTAGTGTCGTGTTAGGTGAATTTTGTTATCTTTGGACAGAGCCAGGCTAGCTGTTTCCCCTGTTTCCCCTGTTTCCCCTGTTTCCAGTCTTTGTGCTAAGCTAAGCTAACCCTCTTCTAGCGATAGCTTCATATTTACTGTACAGACATTTCCTTTAAGGATCTAAAAATCTGTGAAAGGACTGATGATTCTAAATAAATACATAATTTCTGTGATGTACTTCACCTACAGACCCTACGGAGTCCACCCCGTCAGTGCTGGACAGTTTCCAGTCCGGTGAGGTGCAGGTGGGGCACAGTGTGGAGCTGCCCTGCATCGCCTCCGGATACCCAAACCCCACTATCCGATGGCTAAAGGATGGTCGGCCATTACCTGCAGACTCCCGCTGGACGCGGCGTATCACTGGCCTCACCATTTCCGACTTGAGGCTCGAGGACAGTGGAAACTACATCTGTGAGGTCACCAACAGCTTTGGCTCCAAAGAGGTGACAGGTCACCTCAACGTCATAGGTGGGTAAAGAACTAAGTAATAAAATACAAATATTCAAGTCCTGTGAGCCAACACACAACAAAGCATCACTGATCACTTCATCTACCTCTCCTGACCTCCGCTGTTCTACACTGACAACTACAGATGGAGCAAAAGAGTGAGATGGACAGAAGTAATGAATGTGATGTCAGGTCATAGACAGGCGCGATGGAGACATCATTTAAGCTCTGTTGGCTTTGCCCTGGCCCTGTGCCTACTACACGCCCACCCTCGTCTGGCCCGAGCGTGAGCTTGATCTCCAAGGACGGCTTGTTCTCCCGCTGTGCTCTCAAACCCCAGCAAGGCGTCGCTCCGGTGACAGAGCAGAACAGTGGTCGTGCAGGCCTGTCGCTCTGTTTACAGAGGATGTGAGGGAAGGGAGGGAAAGACGGAGAGAAGAATTTCATATTGTTGCGTGTATGATTGAAAGATATGTGAGGAGGTGACGCAGATAGAGAAGACGGCACACTTGTGGAGAGAATAGGGGGGAAGTGGAGGAGGTGGAGAGGAGGAGATGGAATTTGAGCGTGGTTGGGAAAAGGGTGAAGTTAGCGGACACTGGGCAGACTGGCCACGGGGCACATCACTGCACAACCCACAAACCTCCTATGACAGGGCATAGAAGGTGGTATACACACACAGACACAGACACACACACACACATTTGGATACACACTTACAGTACATGCACTTATTGCCCGTGAAGAAAGTCTTACACATGCACATGCACTGTCACTCCCTCACACACACATGCACACACACATTCAGCAGCCTCCAGCACTTAACACCAGCTGCTTTATTGCTCACTGACATTTTCTCCCCTTTCTGGCTTTCTGTCTCGGTTTTCCTTGCTGCTTAGCACACACACACACACACACACACACACACACACACACACACATGCAAAAGCAACGGCAGATATCTTGACACACAAACAACAAATATACCAAAATATGATTTGTGTAGCCTGGCCAGCGCTGCGTAGCTCAATTCAGATTGCTTTTGTCCAGCAATGTATGTAATACCCATGAACTGCCTGAGACAAGGACTGCACCTTCAATATTTAGGTAGTCACTTGTGAATGAGAAGGTGTAACTCTGTTCTACTTGGTTCTCCTTCCATCTCTAGAGCCACTGCGGGTCACCTTGTCGCCCAAGAACCTGAAGACGGGGATCAGCAGTACAGTCATCCTATCCTGTGCCGTCCAGGGTTCCCCCCACTTTATTGTGTCCTGGTACCGTAACACAGAACCTGTCCTGCCCGATCAGCACTTTTCCATCCAGGGGGCTCACAATGAGACATTGTTCATTTCTGCTGCACAAAAGAGACACTCGGGAGCTTACCAGTGCTTTGCCACGCGCAAGGGCCAGACCGCCCAGGACTTCTCCATCATACTGCTGGAAGGTGAGGACAAAAAGGGGTTACCATGTTTGGTGTACAATCATGAGTGTGTTTCTTTTTATGCTTAATGAGACAATAATTACTTGTTTTACATTTCATATACATCCACCTAGAATGCTGGAGAAGTTAGTTGCTGTTGTGCGTCTGTTACCGGGATATCTGTTTGCAGTTTGTCTGTATTTCCACAAAATATTGTGGAGAGGATGTTAACGGGGCAAGGAAGAACTGATCGATTTCCGTTAATTTACTGAGTAATAAGAGTTTAATTGACAAAAAACTGACACTTTGACAATTGTATAGCATTTCTCTTAAGTTCCATCTAGTTTAATCTCTCCAATGACTTACAATTTATATAGATTTCGTTTTCATTCATACATTCATACACTCATTCACACTTCTGAAAACATATATGCACACAGACAGTATATACCTTCATATGGTTGTGGTAATTCTAGCACAGCAAAGATTGGCTATATTACAAGTTACACTTCATGCAGCTTCATTGTTGTCACTGATATGAAGTGTTACTTTTGAGAAAAAAAATGTGTTCGTGTGCTTCCACTTTGCAGAGTGTAGTGATTTAGTCTTTTATCAAATAAGGTCCAGCCTCTCATTTTAACCCATCTTCCCACCATAATGCTGATTTGAATCCAGTGTAAGTTTCTAAATTCACATCTCACATCTCCTGCCTTGCGATTGTTTCTCAGATGGTACGCCCCGTATCGTTGCCTCATTCAGCGAGAGGGTGGTGGTCCCGGGAGAACCATTTTCTCTGATGTGCGCTGCCAAAGGAGCGCCTCCTCCCACCATCACCTGGACCCTGGACGACGAGCCTGTGGCCCGGGACCTGTCGCGAGTCAGAGCCAGCCAGTACACGCTCTCCGACGGCAGCACTGTGAGCCACGTCAACGTCAGCAGCCCGCAGATTCGCGATGGAGGAGTGTATCGGTGCGCCGCACGAAACTCGGCCGGTAGTGCCGAGTACCAAGCGCGCATAAACGTAAGAGGTGCCTGTCTACTTTTCAATATCAGTCATACAGAGGCTTCTCATAGCCTGACCCCTACCCCTACCCTGACCCATATCCTTTCCTGTACCCTTCTATATCTCTACCTCTATCTCTGTATGTATGTTTTGCTTTCTCATGTACTGTATATATTTTTACTCTTGTTTCATTATTTCTTTTTTGTTCTGTCTGTCAATCTTAACACCTATATAGCAGTCAGTGTTTCGTTCCTCCAGGAGCCCATATAGTGTATATTGTATGTCTCATTCTTTCTTTGTTTCTTGCAGTCTGTCTCCTCAAGCTTAGTGTTGTCTCACTTACTGTAGCTCTGCACATGTGCCTGTGTGAACGCACACATACATATGAACACATGAAAACAACAAATACACCTACTGTACCTACCTGTACGTACACACACACATAGAGAGATAACATTTTATAATAGAGAGGTTGTAACTTAACATATGGAGAGAAAGAGTGGCCAAAGGAGAAGAAGGGAGATTAAGGGAATGTGAGACAAACGGATGAAGAAACTTTAGAAGAGAAAGAAACAGATGGCCAGAGACGTAGGGAAGAGAGGGAATAGATGAAATGAGAGAAGAGAGGAGTGCCAGTGTCTGTTGGGGGAGTGATGGTGAACTCTGGTGACAGGACTGGTGATGTCACTGTCGTCTTAGACGACAAGGATGAGGAGTGACACCGATGGTCTCTCTCTCTCTCTCTCTCTCTCTCTCTCTCTCTCTCTCTCTCTCTTTTCTCTGTCGTTTGGTGAGATGTGTAGTTGTGACATGTGAGTCTGCTCTAAGGAGACATGCCAGAATGATCATTGGAGTGAGAATGAGCCCCATTGAGAGCCAGAGCCCTGCATGCAACACACAATGACTCAAATACAGCCAATACGCACACCAACACAGACACACACATGCATAACCACTCATGAAAAAGCAGCAACACACTAGTATGCTTATCCACTCACTGAAATGTGATACACTCAGCTTATCCCATTCAGTGAGGGGCCAACAGCAAAGATACTGAGCCACACAGACGCAGTTGAACACACATGCACGTGTAAACTGTAGATGTGTTTGTGTGTGTCGGCGTGCGTGTGTGTGTCTGTGCGACGGTGCCACTGAATAATACATCTTTCACTCGTCAGAACTTCAAAGCTCAGCACACGCTGAGAAAGGGAGCAAAAGAGAGAGAGAGAGAGAGAGAGAGAAGTGGGGGTATGAGGGCTGGAAGGAGAGACAAAAACAAAGATACAAGACGAACAATGGTGAGAAGGTCAGAAGAAGAAGTGACGGATGATTGAGTGATAGCTCCCAGTGTCTTGCAGTAATGCTAAACACATTTCGTGTCCGTCTGACTGTCTGTCTGCCTGCCTGCCCGTAGCCTTCAGTCCCTGTCTGTTGGCAATGATACATGACCAACATATTGAGGCAGTCAAGCTTTATTTTTGTTATGTATCTGTATTTTTTAGGACATCATTCACATTCATTTTGTTCCAGTTAGTCTACCAATTACAGTACATGTTGTGGTTACTGTTGCTCAATTGCTCAGTCTCACTGCCACTCAGAATACTATAGGCCATGTAGCATGACCTTCATAGAGTTCTCAGTACAAATGTTGACATGTTCATTAATAACAGCACAAAGAAAACAATGCATTTGTTACACTATGCAGCCATGAAATATGCACAGCACTTTGTCCATGCCCCACAGTGAATAAAAAGAGCATTGCACACATGCGGACACAAACAGTCCAAGATTAGGTTGTTAAAGCTGATGAGTTCTGCATTGGAGGGCTGCAATGGGACTACGATCCTGCACCCAACACAAATGTGTCGGATACATCTACGGTTAAAACAGTCGGGAGCGGATGGTCAGCAAGAATGAAAATTCATATAAGAAAATATGACATTTTGTTATTATTGGGCATCTCAATGTGCTACCTTCCAGTAATCTGGAAGCCTTTAAATAAAGAACAAAATGAAGTTAAGTGTCGCTTTAGTTTTTCTCATCTGTTTCACCCACTCACTATCCCTCTCTCTGTTACTCTCTCTTCCTAGACTAGTTGTGCAGTCAGTTACATTAAACATTGGTTTGTTTAAATGTCAGTAACATTAAATGAAATTGCCATCACTAATCCAATCTGACCTGTAAACAATAACACTATCGCTGCTGCTCTGAAGTCTGGCATTCTTGTATTACTACATTTGGTTTTGTGTCTGTTACCAACATGAGCTATCAGAGAAGCAGGCGCATGAACCATAACATTTCACTTTTCATAGTATTTCAAGTTAACATCTTATAAAGGTAGCGTAATAAACAGCTGAGTAGCTGTGTTTCATCTGGCCAGTAATGGTCAGAAATTGTATGAGTATGCAGATGCTCCTCCAGAAAAAACTCCAGAATTGAACTTGCTTTTAACATTAAGGCAAGACATCCCAACCTCTCTCTCTTCCTACACCCCCACATGCTTCTTTCCTCTTCTCTCCCGTCCCTTCTCCCCAACTCCCTCCCCTGTCACCCCTCCCGTTTATTCCTAAAATTCCACGACCTGCTTCTGACACCATCAACTAATGATCTTCTTTTCCCCTCTCTTTTCTTCCTCTGGTCAACCCATCTCTCTTTCTTTCTCTCCATCTCTCTCCCTCTGCCCTTCTCTCTCTCTCTCTCTCTCTCTCCATCAGGTCCTCCGAGGATTCGGCCTATGAAGAACATCACTGCAGTGGCAGGAAGAAACTCTTTCATAAACTGCCGTGTGATTGGGTACCCTTATTACTCAATCAACTGGTACAAGGAGGGGCTTCTGCTGCCTGACAACCATCGCCAGGTGCAGTTTGCTTTCTGCAAGACAATGAAAATAAATCAGAACTAATTAATTGAACTGAATATAGATATTGTTTAAACGCTCATTCAGAACTTCTATGGCCATATAAATGATCGCACAAAGCAAATCAGGGGTGAACTTCTGTTTTGTATCAGTCTCGGACATGTTTTGATCTTGGCATCATCTCATTTATATCCACAGCTCTGTATGTGAATAAGAAAGACCAAGCGTGTATTAAATCTGAATGTAACGCTGCTGATGTCTGTTCAGGTGGTGTATGAGAACGGGACCCTGAAGCTCAGCGATGTTCAGAAAGGGATGGACGAGGGCGCCTATGTCTGCAGCGTGCTCATCCAGCCGCAGCTGTTCATCACACAGACGGTCTATGTCACTGTCAAAGGTCAGTGAAAGTGATTACTTTATGGAAGAGTTTCACAGGTTTTCACTTACGGCTACGATGGACTGTCACATAGATGTCTCTAAAAACATACATAGCGCAATGACATGCATATGTTTGGGGTTTGCCCATTGAGGTGAATGTACTATAAGTAATATAATATCTAGAATTGTAATTTATATGAGTCTTGCTGTGTTTTACTGGGTCATAAATGTAGTGAAAAAAATTATGAATGTAAAAGAGGGTGATCGTAAAAGGGATGGAAAGTGAGTAAGACTGGTTTGGAGCAGGAGGGTGTGAGTGGAACAGAGGGAGAGGAAAGAAGAAAGCTGTATGCATTGCCTCTAATAACCCCTGATTAAGGGGCGGAGTGGCCTAGTGCGCTCTATCAACCACTCAGCAATTACATGGAGCAGGAGTGCTATTGTATAAGATTTGTGTGTGTGCATGCCATACACATGCATATATGTGTGTGAATGACAAAGTGTGTGTGTGTGCTGTATATATTCTGCATGTCGCCTTGTATGTTATTTCGCTCTGCTCTCCGCGGCGATAGCATGACATGTTTGTTTTAGGAAGTTGTCGAGTGTGAGTGTGGGTTGTGTGTGTTTCGACTTGACATTAGCAGATGTGTGAAATTTGTGGCGCTCGGTGGTCTTCGTAGTGTTTGCGTGCACATGCGTGTGTGAGTGTATGTGCATTTGCTGCATGTGGGTGTAGGTATGTGCTTGTATGAATGTGTGCTCGTCATGTCTCTGATTTAATTAGATGAATTTTAACGAGGCCCAGATTAAATCCCCCAGATGTCTCAGCTGTAACCACCCCCCCATCACCACCACTCCAAACCACCGCTATCACCTCCGCCACTCTCCATAGCAACACCGTTCTTCCCCTGCGGATGGGCCTCTAATTAGAGCAGCTATTATGGGCTGGCTTTAGCAGGGCAGGGTGGGGTGGAGTGGAGGAGTTGGTAGGGGGCACAGGCGGCTGCAGAGTGGGTAGTGGGCTAGTAGGCCAGGCTGCAGTGGGGTGGAAGCTTTGGGGTCCAGGTTTAGATGACAGACTCAAGAAATCAGACAGATGGACCACTAGTTTACCAATCAGCCTGTCAGGTGAAAATAGATTCTGAACCATGTCCTCTAAAAATAATCTCACTCTGTCTTTTTGTCTCCCTCCCCTGTATCTTTATCCCTCCACCTCTTCTCCCTTTACATCACTCTCCCACCCCTTGTCCTTTCGATGCCCCCGAATCTTCAAATCTGTGTGTCTACCCATATTCTCCCTGTGTCTTCACATCTGACTCTCTCTTTTCTTTATCCTTAACTTATTCATATCTGCCTCAAATCTCTGTCTTCACCTCATACTCACCCCGCTCATTTAAACAACCCTCTAACTGTTTTCATTCATCTTTTTTTCTTTATTTCCATTCCCTCTTTGCCTTATTCTGTCTTCTCTCTATCTACCCTTTATTTCACCCTGTTGCCTGTCCTTGCCTTTTTCTCCCCCGCTCTCCTTTTCATCATATATTTCCTTGACTTGATCTGCCTGTTCTATCTCTTTTCTTTATCTTCTTTTATCTCTTTTCACAATTTTCCCCTCAATTACTTTGTCTCTGCTACATTTCTATTTGCTCTCCCTTCCTCTCTACACATCTTACACTCACCACTCTCCTTCTATCACGTTTCTTGCTCACTCTTTCATCCTCCCCTTCTCTACCTCTCGCAGTCCCTCCACTGATCCAGCCATTTGACTTTCCGCCGACTTCCATCGGTAAATTGATGTACATCGCCTGCGTGGTGTCGTCTGGAGACATGCCCATACGCATCACGTGGCGCAAGGACGGGCAGGAGATCGTGCCCTCCTCGGGCATCACCATCGACACAAAGGAGTTCATGAGCTCCCTCCAGATATCTAAGGTGTCACTCAAACACAATGGAAACTACACCTGCATTGCCAGCAACGATGCTGCCACTGTCAGCACAGAAAGGCAGCTCACAGTTACAGGTGAGGATGGAGGGAGTGAGAGAAGATATGAAGATGATAAAGTGATATTTAGAGAGGGTTGAAGGGGGTTGTTTTAAAAGAGCACTGCAGTGATTTAGTATTGCGCTTAAATAAAGTTGGGTGACTTGGAGGATTAAAAATAGTATGGTCAGAATTGAAGCAGCAGAGGCTGATATATACTGACTTTTAGTCCTTGTTATGGGCAATGCTCCAAAAACACTGGATCCTTTACTTCCCTATAATGCAGCTCAATAGCATCTTTCACTAGATCCTCCTTGCCGAGTAAAAACCCACATATTTCAAACTCCACAGCCTCCATGTTGTAACACAAGCTTTCTGTTACGCTGAGTGATTCAGTCATTTTGTTAGACTAGAGACAAAGCTTCCTCCAGAGTCACAGAAGTGACTATACAACTGTTTTAACAGGCTGTGTAGTATTTCCTGTGACTTGTACATTGACTTTGTATGTATTATACATGTCAAATCAGCAGTGGTGTAAAGTAACTAAGTATATTTACTCAAGTACTGTACTAAACTACAATTTTGAGGTACTTGTACTTTACTTGAGTCTTTTCATTTTATTCCTACTTCTATTCCAATACATTTCAAAGAGAAATATTGTACTTTTTACTCCACTACATTTATTTGACAGCAGCAGTCACTTTTCAGATTATGATTTTACAAAAGTTTAAAGAATGTATTGGTACTTTTACTTAAATAGGATTTTGAATGCATAACGTCATTTTGACATTGCTGTACTAGTACTTTTACCAAAGTAAATGATCTGAATACTCTAAATACATCACTGAAAATCAGTGGAGGGCTCCTGAAACTGTTTACTGGCCATGCCGGACCAAAGAAGTTTCTCCTCTCCTCTTCCTCCAGTGCCTCCTCGATTTGTGGTTCAGCCCAACAACCAGGATGGGATCTATGGGAAGGCAGGGATCCTAAACTGTTCGGTGGATGGATACCCTCCTCCTAAGGTCATGTGGAAGCATGCCAAAGGTACACTAGGTACATGACCCATCTTTCATTCTACCTATGTACTGTGATGCATCTCTGTCGGCTTTTCTCTGCCCATTGTGCCCATATTCATAGGTTCATACTGCTCCATAGTAAATTTAATAAAATGTAGGGATCGTCACATCACAATCTTCTCTTTCTCTTCCTGCCCAGCGGGTATTGGGAATCCGCAGCAGTACCACCCTGTGCCTCTGACGGGCCGTATCCAGATTGTGAGTAACGGCTCTTTACTCATCCGACATGTCCTGGAAGAGGATCGTGGCTTCTACCTCTGTCAGGCCTCCAATGGCGTGGGCTCAGACATCAGCAAGAGCATGGTCCTCACCGTTAAGAGTGAGTATACAGACTCACACGGACTAATGTGCCTAATGTATGGCATAGACGACTGCAGTGAGGCCATGTAGGATGCTCCAGTGCTCCTGCTTTATCAGTCTTAATGCATACACACACAGACACACACACACACACACACACACACTCGCTAGCTGTGTCAAACCAATGAGCCGGCTCACACTACTCTCCCTGTGCTCTGTGGGCATGGACATAACACACATACGTGCACACTGATGAATTGGTGGAGCAAAGGTGACCATAGACGTAAGAACAGTGAGAGAGAGAGAGAGGGGTGTGTGTGTGTGTGTGTGTGTGTGTGTGTGTGTGTGATAGGCAGTGAGAAGGCAAGCAACTGAGCGATTGATCTTTTGACTCTTGGGATCTGTCTACCGACAATCAAAAACACTTTGAGCTTAATCATTATCTGCAATCAATCTCTCCACCCTGCCCTCGCTGTCAGTAACACCCTGTGTAATGCAATGTGAAAATGCATTGGGAAAAAATGTACATGCACATACACACTGTCAGCATCAAGTAGAGCATTATTAGAGGACAATGTACTTTGTAGCATGCAGTACCACGACCTTACAAAACAGCTATACCCACAAAAGAGATGTTAAAGCTTAATGTCTGGCTCCTTTTGACACTTGCACACAAACACATATAACCTGGAGCACATAGATACAACTACTAGTTTCTGCCATCACAAGACTGCCTCTCTCTCTCTCTCTGTCTCTCTCTCTCTCTCTCTCTCTCTCTCTCTCTCTCTCTCTCTCTTTCTCTCTCTCTCTCTCTCTCTCTCTCTCTTTCTCTCTCTCTCTCTCTCTCTCTCTCTCACACCTTCTGGTGTTAGTGTTATTGATTGAACCGTTCCTCTCCTCTGCCTCCCTCAATTCTGTCTGTTTCGCTCAGCGGAGAGGGAGGAAAAGAGGAAAAGAGGGAGGGTGAGATGAATAAGTGATGAAAACAAAACAGCAGAATCCTCCTCAGATCGGTATTTTGTGTGTGTGTGTGTGTGTGTGTGTGTGTGTTTTGGCCAAAGAAGATTGAGTGTGTGAGTGGTTTTATGTGTAGAGTGTATCGTTTTTGCCTCTTCATTCACCTAGACCCCAATGTTAACTATTGGAGAATGAGAGAAGAGGTTTATTGATTTTACCTCATTGACCATAGCTCTTCATTACTCTACTGCAATGGAACTTGGCTACTCTGAACTCCACCTTTTTAATTGCCGGCTGTCCTACCCTTCTCCTCTCTGCTCTTTCACTTCTTTCTCCCTTTGCACTTAAACATTTCTTATTATCCACTTACTCTTTCTTTTCCTTCCCCCCCTTTCCCACTTTTATCTGCCTCTTTCACCTAATATCCCTCTCATCACTCTGTTTACTGCCACCGTTTCTACCTGCTTCCCCCCATTTGTCCTCACCTTCTCTTCATCTCACACTCCATTTCCTTTCTCCTTCCAGTCCCAGCGATGATCACCAGTCACCCCAACACTACCATGGCAAAGAAGGGGCACATGAAGGAGCTGAACTGCACAGCCAGAGGAGAATGGCCCATCATCATCCGCTGGGAGAGAGGCGACACGGTCATTGACCCTGACCGCAACCCCCGGTACTCCATTACCACAAGCCCCAATGAGAAGACAGACGAGGTGTTGTCTACACTCAAGGTAAGAAACACTTATATAGGGTAGAGCATCTAATTGTTTATGAAATCAGACAGCAACGGCTTTATGACACGTACTAAGCTGACAAATAGATAGCTTTCAATGTTCTTTTTTCACTTTTCTCTTGTGTCTGTTTGAGCTGTTTTTTATGAGTCAAGATGAGAAGTGTAAAGCAGATTCTAGTGAGCTGTGTGCTGTATTTTTGAGTCCATTATCAGTCACTTGTGTTACAGTAGAGTTTATTAAAGGCTGGCAGCATGGCTCGTTTAATTGCTTAACATCATTGTTCTTCCCACCACAAGATACCATTTTGGTATTGGAGTCCAGACCAGCATCTCCTGAGAGGAACCTAATATTCATCTCTGCAACATCTAGAGTTGCATGCAAATGTGAACATACAGCAGCCTAACATACAACATCCCTCTGCTTGCAAATGGTGCAATAAAGTGAATCTTGGCACCAAAAATGCAGTGTACCACTGGATTGGTGACACTTCCGCTATTGCACCTCTCCTCCCAATGCAGTGCATTGTTGAAGTGTTGAAGCGCATTCAGTCTACGCCTGTCGTATAAAAAGTGCCATATAAATAAACTTGACTTTGACTGTGAGTCACCTAAATACCAAACAGGCATTGGTAGAGGAAAAGCTCTCACTGGGCCACTTCTCCATCACAAAGCTGTGCTTTACACAATTTGCCTGCACAAAGATTGTTGTTTGTCTCTGTCACATTTCTCCTTCTACCTTTCCTCCTACAGCTAAAACCAGCAGAGCGTGAGGACTCAGTCTTCTTCTCCTGTCATGCCATCAATTCTTATGGAGAGGGTCGAGGCCTTATCCAGCTCACTGTGCAAGGTAACCATTCCTGTATGAATGCATGCATTGTATCATCTCCTCTTTATATTGATAAAAGCTACATGAACCTACTTTTCCCTCTTTCTACCCAAAATTGTTTGGTGTTACCTTCTCCTCCTTCATGTCACATTCCTACCTTTGTTTACTCCATCTCTCTTAAATCCTCAGAGCCTCCAGACCCTCCAGAGTTGGAGGTGCGAGAAGTGAAAGATCGCAGTATGAATCTCCGGTGGACACAGAGATTTGATGGAAACAGTGTCATTACCTCCTACGATATTGAGTATAAGAACAAGACAGGTAAGTAAAAAGAATATATTCTAAATAGAAAAATGAATTTGCAGAGCTGTTGGTGCTTTTTCCTTTATTCAAAACATTAAATAGGCTGAAATAGGCTACATTTTTCAAGAAGTGTACTTTACTTTCCTGTAGGAAGATCATAGGGAAAAAATAAGACTTAAAATTAAGTAGGAGTGAGACAATACAAATCCCCAAATGAATCAAAATTGTTTTTTGAAGTGGGAAAATGATGGCAAACTGTATAACTCAAAATGAAAAATAACGCTGTACTATTATTGTCTTCTTTTTTTTGTCAGACTCCTGGGAGCTAAAGCATGCCACTCGAAACATCTCCCCCACCAACAACCAGGCCAACATAGTAGACCTTCACCCTGCCTCTGTCTACAGCATCCGCATGTACTCCTATAACGCTATAGGCAAGAGCGAGGCCAGTAAGGAACTCACCATCAGCACAGAAGAAGCACGTAAGTATTGTGACAGCACAGCTTCTTTACTAATGTGAATGTGAGCAAATATTTCACTTTTGCTTGTTATATTAGCCCTTTGCCACTGCATCTGTTTCTTGAAGAAGCATTTTGTGTTGGAAAGCCTTGAGACTCTGCCTTAACCCCTCTGTCTCTCTGCAGAGCCTGATGGTCCTCCCATGGAAGTGATCCTGCAGCCGGTGACCTCTCAGAGCATCAGGGTTACCTGGAAGGTAAAGCATTAGAACTATTTTGCTTCTGAACAGCTATGTACTTCCTCACATTTGTTTGTCTAACATTGCCTTACTTTCTCATTTTATCACGTCTTGCTGCTTGCAAAGTAACCTAATGTTTGTAGTCCTGGCTAAATAATCATGCACTATATGAATAGGAATAGATGATTCTGAGTCACAATTGTCCTTCCATTTTCTGTTTTCTAGGCCCCGAGGAAGGAGCTGCAGAACGGAGTGATCCGGGGTTACCAGATTGGTTACAGAGAAAACGGCCCTGGCAGTAACGGCCAGTACAGCATTGTGGAGATGAAGGCCACTGGAGACAGTGAGGTCTACACCCTGGACAACCTGAAGAAGTTTGCTCAGTATGGTGTGGTTGTCCAGGCCTTCAACAGAGCCGGCACAGGGCCCTCCAGCTCAGAGATCAATGCTACAACACTGGAAGATGGTGAGGATCAGAAAGAACAACACACATACAACATGTCTCATGTGTGAAAAGGGCTTTATTGTCTATTGGTCCGTTTATCAGTTTGGTTTGGTTACTTTAGTGACCAGCAGCACTAAGGGTAATGGATTAAACAGCATGGTGCACAGTGGAAGAGTAAACTGTCAGACCCACTGTATGAAATATCCTCCTCTCTCTGCTATGGCTTTGATTCGCGGTTTCTGCATTTTTTTCCCGTTGCCATTGTTCTTTTTGCTTTCTCACTGTCTGATCTGTGTCAAATCATGCCATGCTTTGTAACCTAAAATTACTACATTGACTGCTACTCCCTATTCTCTCAACAAGAATGAATGTTGGCTGCTGGAATGCAAAAACACCGAGGATACACATAGTCTCATAGACATTGAGCGCTGCAGAGAGGATGGAGTGAGCTCTGTACAGTGAGACATGTGGAGATACTACCATGCATCCTGATGGCTAGGGGGGTAGATAGGCCAAATGTTCAGTGAGCGAATAGATGAAAGAGTGAACAAATGACTGAATTAACTACAAAAGCACTTAGGGAGTAAAAACCTCTTTCTAGGCTGCACAATCATGAACAATGTTTAGAATATTTCAAACTGCATTTGGTTGTGAGTCTGCAAGGATATGGAGTCACTTTCTACATCCATCGCAAAAAAAGAAACATTTTTTAAGCACAAGTGATCACAGAAAATATCTGATAGTTGTGAGATTGAAGGCTGTCTTGTATCAGAGATAGAAGGGGCTGGTGTAAAGCAGTAGGACAATGGACCACTGGACTTTATTTAGTGCAACTTTTTCCTTTTCTTCATTTCTTGTAAAGCAATATTCTCCAAGCGAGCTGCATTCATTGACTTTTGGCGACTAAGGAGCAGAAGAAATCCAAAACAAGCTGACAGATGTTAACATAAAAACACTGATAAATACGTTTTTAAAAGAAAAAATAGTCAATTCTAAGTCATTTTTATTAATATTATAACTCTGAATGTAATACTTCTTGTACTCTCGGATTCTTTATTTTTTTACTCTTTATTCTTTAGTGCTGAGCTGCAGTTTAAAAACGGTTAATCTGTACGCTGTTCATGCAAATAGACAATGTTAAACACAGACACATGCCATGTCTCTCAAACTCTATCATACGTCATCCACATTTGACAGTTTTTCTTCCTATAAAAACAAATACAAACAAACACACACACACACACACACACACACACACACGTCACATACATACTTGTCCACCCAGTGAACAGTTGGCTGAGCCCCATTGGTCCAGAGCAGACAGAGCCCTCCAGTTCTTCCCTGTGGCTGTCACCGTGGCGACAGTGATATTGATGGCCATTATGATAATAGTGATAACAACAAGCATACTAAAAATAATTATAATTAGCTTGTCTCTGTATCTATCTCTCTCTCTCTCTCTCTCTCGTCCCCTCTGCTAGCTTCCTGCTGTAATTATCCACAGCTGAGCGCATTGTCTCTCTGCTCCCTCTTTTCATCTTTTTCTGCCCTTCCCTTGCTCCCCTTGCTTTTAACTCTCTTCCTCCCTTCCTCCCTTCTTCCTCTGCCCCTCACCCCCATCTCCTCCTCCCTGTAGGCCCAGTCTAAAACTGCCCTTCATTATGTTCCTGTATCTTTTTCTTCCTCTCCAAACTTATGCACTTATTTATGTAAGGTTATTTTATACATCAACAACCTTAGCGCTGATTTATTATACTTTTTTTCTCTATCCCCTCATTTATCTACTTTCCTATATCTGTTTAACCCTACGTAAGCCCTAACACTGACAATTTGGATGCTCTTGAACCAGCTCAACTCTTTGTTCACATCCTCTTTCAATCCTTATTTCTTCTCTCGTAAAGGTGTGACTGTGAAGGGAGGAACTGGGCTGTGTTTTGTTGCCTTCTAATTATTTAGACTTGGAGCCTGTGGTTTATTCATGCAAAACCCTGTTTCAATTTTCTAATCCTCCTTTCTCCTTTCCCTCCCTTCCTCCGTCCTCCTCCCCACCTCCTCTCTCTTCACCAGCTGCAGAGAAATTCCCTGGTGGACTTGGCCCAATCTCTCTCTTTCATTGCTCTCTGTCTTTCAGTCGGCTCTCTTCCTCTCTTCCTGCCCCTCCTTCTCTCACAAGTTGACTTCTGTTCATCGTCAACAGTGTGCGTTATTCAAAGGCTGAAAGACTAATGGTCAGCGGTAGCCAATAGAAGAGACACCTGGCCTGGCGGGGACAGAAGGAGGCTTGTACAGAGAAAGAGAGATGGTGGTTGTAGAGATGGTCCTATACATCAGGCTGGACGCATGTCACGAGATTTTTATCTATTGCTAGCCTGTTTACTCACTTCAGGTTTGATATGGAAATGCCTTTTAGGGTTTCAGAGAGGGTTTATTTATTTAGTTATCAGCTAGCCAGTCCTACTTTTGAGGAGACAATGGCAGCCTTTGCTTTAAAAAGAATCATAATTTTTCATAATTATTAACCTCTTAAACCCCACCGGCCACGCGATGTACCAGTCATTACAAACTCGCGCTGTGCAGCTAAATTGTAGTGGAGATCCAAAAATATTCACAGTTCCCAAAATGTCAGGGTGAACTTTGGGGAAATGTGTGTAAAATGATGCAAAAGATCCATTTGTTGGAATGGTGCAGCCATGAAAAACAGAGTCTTGGATTTTAATATTTTACTCAATTTGCTTCAGTGTTGGAAGAGGCTCAAACAGAATATACGATACTGCTAGGCAGTGAAGATGCTTTTTCCAACCTTAGAGCTACTTAAAGGAAAAATTAAAACCAGCTTAACATCTCTGACCAGTCGGAGGGCCAGATCCAAATATGAACTTGAGGAAATCTGTAAAGAATTATGCACAAGACATCTAGAATATTTGGTTTTTAATATTTCACTAAGTGTAAACATCACACAGCTTCAATGAGGAGATGGAACAAGCCAATACAGAATAAATATGTGATGTTTTCAGTGTGGCGTAAGATCATTTTCTAACCTTAAAGCTTCTGAAGGGGTTAAAGGAAACTGGATATTGAGGGATTAAATAATTCCTTGATTTTCTCCAGTTGATCTGTGTATCTATCTCAGCAATCAGCAAGTTGTGTTTTTCATCCTTCAATGAACAGATCGTTTCTGTTGAATTAGACTGTGAAATACATAAGGTTAGATAACTGTAGGTACATGTTTTAGATAACTTATCTTACCTTTTCTCTCTCTCTCTCTGTGTCGTCAGTGCCCAGCCAGCCTCCTCAGAATGTGCGAGCCATTTCTGTAACATCAGACGAGGCCGTCATCACATGGGCTGAACCTCCCAGGATGACACTGCATGGCGTATTGAAGGGATATCGTGTCGTGTTCTGGGCCGTCTTTCCGGATGGAGGTGTGTTGAGTGTGTCTGTCATCTTACTTAGACACTATGACTGGAAACATCTCGGCCCTTGGTCTGAACAACTCTCTGTCATTTTGTTTCTTAGAATGGGGTGAAATGCAAAACATCACAACCACCAAGGAGCAGGTGGAGCTCAGAGGCCTGGAGAAGTTCACCAACTACAGCATCCAGGTGCTGGCCTACACCCAGGCTGGAGATGGGGTCCGTAGCAACGTCCTGTATATCCAAACCCGAGAAGACTGTGAGTACACATTTTAGTAGATCTTTCCAAACAGATAAACCAAACAATGAGCTGGCCTACAATAACATGTCATTTGCTTTGACCACACCTTTGGGGCAAGTCTTAAGGTTTTTATTCTCGGTTTAGGCTGCAGTGTGGGAGGCAGGAGCCGGGAGGGGGGGTTAGAGGGGGTCTTTGTAAGGCTGAGGTTGCTGATTAAAACCTCTTTGTGCTCTGATGTGCCATTACCAGTGCTAATGAGAATTAAGAAGCCAAAAAGTGTGTGTGGTTAAGGAGCCTAAGGGTGTGGGTCTGTGCATGTGAATATGCGGAAGTGTTGGCGGGGGTTAAGTGTGTGTTTGCATGTGTACATGTGTACAATGTCTTGGCGTTGGTTTGCGCGTACGGGTGTATGTGTATGTGTACATGTGCTATTGTGTGTGTGCAAGTCTAGCTCAGTGCCCAGCACAAGGAGAGGGATTAATTCTTTGTGGCTTAAAGAGAATTAATTTTGTGCTTACACTGGCGGGCTGTGGATTACATCCGTATCCGCCTCTCCTCTCCCTCCCTGGGGCCAGGCAGAGGAGGAGGCAGGCGTCTGGAGATGGGGAAAATGAGGGAAAGAGGGAGCGCAAGAGAGAGAGAGGCGGGAGGGTGGGAGTGGGGGGGCAGATATTCTAAGAAGTGTCATTTCAGAAAAGGCCTTTATTCTCTCTTCCTCACTATATCTCCATTTTATGAGCTGGCCTCGCTGCAATAGCTCTTCAAATATATGTGTTGTGTTAGTCTTTGTGTCTGTGTGTGTGTGTGTGTGTGTGTGTGTGTGTGTGTTTATCAGGGGCAAGCTGAGTGTCTCTTTTTCCTTGATGCGGGTTGACACTGTGTCCAGGGGCAACCTCTTCACATACGTTCAACGTCCTCCGTCTCTCCCTTCGCTTTGCTCTCAGTTCTGTCTGTAGCATATGGAAAAGTGTTTTTGCGGTGAAATTGTGCAAACAGACAGTTCTCAGCCTGCCTTTCTCTGCCTCTGTCTCTTAGACACAAAGACGCATGGAGCAAAGAAGACAGAGATTCATTATTCAGTTCTTCTTCATGCTTTTTTCCAAGGGCCCCCACACCCTGGAGGCCACAGCATTTGGTCCCTTTTGAATATGTGTATGCGTGTGTGTTTATATGCATATGTGTTCATTTCTGGATTTAATCTTTAACACAGTATGTTTACTTAAAATTACTGCACAGTGTCTAATTCTCTCAGGAAGTTCTAACCTTCGAGGTGTTCAAAATCATCAGTGTTACACCAAGAATCAAACACTTCACGTTTCACTCTTTCTGTTGTTCTTAAAATAATGATCATTTTACCCCTGATAAGAAAAAAATACATCAAAATAATCTGTGAATCCCTTAGATCATTGGCGGCAGTACAACATGCTAACATACATATAAGCATACACTAGGAATTGTATATGCAACCCTCCCGCTTTTCCCTCGAGTTATTTTCATTAACCTGATATTAAGACAGAATGGCCATGACGACAAGTTAGCATACAGATGCAATTATCTTTTTAAGAGTTGGCAGTAGTCAGTATTGAACCTACATTATTTTTATGTAAACATGTCGCTGGTCACGTAAGAAATAATGCACAGTGAATTGTCCATATGGCAGCATGATACATGAGCGAAGGTTGATGGGGACAGGTGCAGGACAAAAGCAGCAAACGGAGGAAAAGAGAGGAAGTACGCGTTAGGGTAGCAACTAAAGAATATTTTCATTGTTAATTAAATTGCCAGTCATAATTGTTTTGTCCATAAAATGTCAGAAACTTGTGAAAAATGCCCCTTGCTATTCAAACTGCTTGTTTTGTCAAACTAACAGTACAAAACCCGAAGGTAAAAGCTAGGAATACCAGCAAAAAATCCCATTTGAGAAACTGTTGTTTGGCATTTTTGCTTTAGAATTACGGTCAATAATTAGAAGAAGTTTAGTTGTCTGTTGATCAACTAATACCTTCAGCCCTCGTGTGCATGAACACTGAATATTGGAAGCTAAATTTGCCTGTTAAAGACGTGATGATCAAAATGTGTCTCATGGCAGTTTGCAATATTCCAAATAATACATGAGGCAGAGTTTAAAAATGACACAACAGAAAATAAGACGTCCCTCCACGAAGTCTGTTCTTTTTCTGTAACAAGGCACCTCAGGGGCAGTATCACTGTTATAATATAAACATGGAAACAAGAGGAAGGCTGTTTTAATTAACCCAAGAATTGAGTAAATTGTAAAGAGTACCTGCTCAAACTAGCATGTGAGGCTGCATAAGGTATCATTGTTACAAACGTTTTCTTTGTTTGTTCAATTAAACATTTGTCTTGAAAATTGGAGGGTTACCGCAAATCTGCCCAAAAATGGGTGTCCCCCAAGCTATTAATTCAGTTTAGTGTACATTACAGAGAAATAAAACTGGTTCACGTTTACTCTGCCCTCCATTTCTCTCTTTGCTCCCGTTTATGATTCAGACCCCGGACCCCCAGCTGGCATCAAAGCTGTGCCCTCCTCCGCCAGCAGTGTTGTGGTGTCCTGGTTACCCCCTCACAAGCCGAATGGAATCATCCGCAAGTACACCATCTACTGCTCCAGCCCCGGGTCAGGCCAACCGGTGAGTTACAAGAGGGGTGCAGAGAGTTTCAGGATTGAGATGTGAATGAAAGAGGAAAAGGGGGAAGAGGATCCAAACATGGCTGATGATGAAGGGCACATGATCCTTTTTTTATGCAGAACTTAGCTCCTGTTACACATTTTATATGATGCCAAGATTAAAGAAAATTGATTTAATTACGTTGTTCTGCATTTGTGTGTGTGTGTGTGTGTGTGTGTGTGTGTGTGTGTGTGTGTGTGTGTGGTCTAGTGCTGCAGTCTCAGCAAGATGTGTGTGTGTGTGTGTGTGAAATGAGCTCTCCTCATACCGCAGTGTGTGTGCGTGCAAGCTCACCCTCCAGCCTCATTTGCATATCTGCGTCTCATCACGTTGCCAAGACAACCTCATCTGTTCATCAACGAGGGCAGAAAACAAGCCGACAGCAAACACACACACACACTCTCACTAACGTACAGACACACGCACACACTCATAAATGTATCACACCATGCGTATAGAGGTACATATACATATATATATGCAACTCGTGTTTTTATGACAGTGTGACTTAAATAGCAAGAAATGCTGTTTGTATACTTACACACACACACATCTATCTATCTATCTATCTATCTATCTATCTATCTATCTATCTATCTATCTATCTATCTATCTATCTATCTATCTATCTATCTATCTATCTATTTATCTCAGTCTCTCTTTCTCTCTCTGAAGCCCCCATGCAGACTTCGGGATGATTACTATGTAAATGAGTGCGACTGGAGAGAAGGAAGGAGGGATGGGGGGGTCAGACACACCGCGCGGGGAGTACTTTTGTTCCTCTTTTCATTATCTCGCTCTATCGTTCCCCGGATCACCGCTATCTCCACGCCGGAGGAATATTTTAATATCCGTTACAGCAACACACACTCCTCCCTCTCTTCCTCCCAACATCTACCCCCCACCCACCCATTCATCTATCCATCCATCCATCCATACTGCCTGCTGTGGAGAGTATAGAGACAAATGTACAGAGAGGAGAGAGGAGAAGAAGACATTGATATACGTGAGAGTCAGGGGGAGAAATGCAGAGACGATGTAAAACAGAGGGGGGTACTGGTGGATAGATGGAAGGAAAAGCAAGGAGTGGGCCCACAGATGACAGGGAAATGTGGAGAAGGACAGGGAAATGAAGAGAGGGATGAGGAGTGATGGCAGGAGGAGAAGGGAAGGATGGCGCAGTGGGGTAAAGGATAGGCAGAGAGGAAAATACAGAAAGGACAGAGACAAGAGGAATGGATGATGAACAGGGAACACAGGGAAGTAATAAAAAGCCCAGTGGATTCCTCCATGACGGCCTGCTCATAAATGTGAAAAACAACATGAATACGGGAATCTATTTGCCCAGAATAAACCGTTCTGCAGACAACAACCCAGCAGGCTAGGACAGAGCTCAGCAACACTGCAGTGTCTTAGGTTTTACAGGTCTGCTGCGTTTACTGACTCTTCAAATCATTTGACACTCTTATATTGCTGTCCTTATTTCATCTGTGCATGAGCGCCTGTCAGTCAGAAATGTGAGTCAGCGTCGAGCTGCAGTAAAACATGTGATTTAGAGGGCGACAGTGAATGTTAGGTGCTACCTTGCAGCGCATGTGTTAAATTTGTGATTGTGTTTTCTTTTCTTTTTTTCCTATTATTCTATTCATAGTTGAGACCAGCTGCTCAGTAACAGACAGAGCTGCTGAGAGTGTGCGTGCGTGCGTGCGTGCGTGCGTGCGTGTGTGTGTGAGAGAACCTGGGTGTTGGGATACCTGAGGAGTAGATGAAGAGTAGGAGTTGAGGGAGTAAGGGTATAATTGGTGGGTAGGTGAATAGTGACTGGCAGGCAGTAAAAAAAAGAGAGGTTGTGTGTGTGTGCGTGTGCGTGTGCGTGTACGTGTGTGTTGAAGGGACAGTGATGCGTATATGTCTAGACAGCAGACACATGGCTGGGTTAAACACACTGCAATTACACATCCACCTCCAGGTCATGTATGCCACTGTATGTGTGTGTCTGTGTTTGTCAGTATATTTGTGTTTGTGTATTTGTGCTTGGCTGTGTGTTTATCCCTTCCTCTTTCTCTGATGGTTTATTGGACTCCTCTCCTTCTCCTCCCCCCCCCCCGCTCCTCTCTGTCACTGCTGATGCCTGCAGTAGATAGGCCTCATTAGTGTATGACTGTTCATGATATCTCTGACTGACTCATTTGTCTGTCCCCCATTGTCTTCCTCTGTCTCATATCTCTCTTTGCCCTCCCTGAGGAGAACAGAGGAGGAGAGGGAGGGGGCTTCACTCCCCCAATCCAACCCTCTTGTCTGTTTCTCTTTTCCAGCATTCCCCTCATATCCTCCCTCCCTCCAGCACCTTCCTTCCTCACTGTTTTTTTTTTTTTGGCACATCATAATATAATGTGCCCTGAACCTCTGTGCCTTCATCCTCATCCTCCTCTCTTTTCCTGTAGTACTGACTCGTGGAGAGCATACAGGGCTTGGTTCACATTAAAATGATGTTCACTCAGTCCTTCACATTACGTTTGCCTCTCCAGTAAAGTGACAAAATGATCTTGTCTTTGGCATCCCCCAGACTTTACTTGGTGCTCCTCAGCACATATACAGCACAGATACAATGCAGATTTTGTGATATGACAGAGATATTTGATATTCTTTAATGTGTATTATTTTCATTGTCGTGGAAATGTAGAGAATAGGTGGAACATGTCCTTATTTTGGATTTTTTTTATTTTGTTTTTGGGAGCCTTTAAAACATATTTATTATCTTCATTGTGTTACAAAATTCCACCTGTTTCAAAAGCAAATCAATTTGTTTTGAGAATATTTTTTAATTCAGTACTGATACATCTTCCTGTTTGTACAAAGAAACTGCATCAGAAACAATCCAACAAAGTATTTCGCCTGCTAGCAGATTTGTTGATTGATTTAAAAAGAAACAACTGTTTTCCTTTAATATTTAATGCTGCATATAATATTGACATGTTAAGATCTTTGGAGTGTCAAACCTCCTCCGAGATTAACAATTTCCTTTGCCCTTTCGGCTCTCCCCTCTCCCCAGCTGCCCAGCGAGTATGAAGCCAATCCAGAGCTGCTGTTCTACCGAATAACTCACCTCAACCACCGGCAGCAGTACCTGATCTGGGCTGCAGCCGTCACCACTGCAGGCCGGGGTAACTTCAGCGACAAGGTCACTGTGGAGCCAGCCGCCAAGGGTGCGTCCCTGAATATACAGTAGAGACATACAGTAGAGAGGTTGGATGGCCAGTGAACATTTGCATGTTAAAAGACGCCTAAGAGTCGAGGTTAAAACTGGTCAAAATTGGGTTGAAAACAGTTCTTTGGGCCTCTAGGTTACATTTAACATTATTTCAACAGCATTTAAAGGGGAAGTGCAACAATTTAACTGGAACCTAACTTTTCTGGTTCTTTGCTTGTTCTGTCTCTCTCTGCTTCTGCCATCTCTCTCTCTCTCTCTCTCTCTCTCTCTCTCTCTCTCTCTCTCTCTCTCTCTCTCTCTCTCTTGGGAACTGTTACGACACACTGCTACTGTACGAGTAGTATTCCTCTTCAAGCCTCTTATTGACAATGCCATGAACTAAAAATACACATTTTTAAAGGATGTTTTGCTCTACATCCCTCATGACTCTGTGAATCATGTGGATAATCTCCCTCTTACTCGGCCACTTGTTCTATATAAGCTAACTATTCTCTGCATATTTTTTCAACCTCTCCTCCTCTTTATGTGTGAATGCCTGTTTTGACTTCATGCAACAGAGCAGCATGTGCTATTGATCACAGAGTTCAGAGGGCACCAGATTAACCGCCCTGAATCAGGGAAATGATGTGAGGGGGAGCAAAAGGGAGGACAGCAGGAGTAGGGGAAAAAAAGAAGAGAGAAAATGACACGACAAGAGCAGAGCTAACTAATACTCAAGACAATAGTGAGGCAGAGTGTTTAAGAAAATGAAGAGGGCAGTTAAATCAATAGGCCTAGGATTAAAAGGCAGGAAGAATAAGGGAGTGAGAATGAATAGAGTGCACTTTCCACCATGTTATCCTTTTCTGTATTTATTCGTTCCTTTGACTGCTGGGTGCAAAGGTTTGTGAGTGTATGTATGTGCGCGCTTGTATGGATGGGTGCGTCAGCTGATCGGCAGCTGTAAAAGGCAGTGTCCTCCAGGCTTGCCCACTCAATACTTCATTCAACCTTAACATAAGTGCACTAGAGCACTAGCATTAAGACGGCAAGCTTGCGAAAGAAAGAGAGACAGAGAGAGCGAGGGGAGGGAATAGATGGATATTTTTTCATATCCTCTCTGCACATTCTTTGTCTTATATTATCATTCATATACTATTATTTGCTGGACAATGTCCCATTCTCAACGCAGATTTGTTTTCCACCAAGTGTGAATCCCAGTAAATACATTGCACGCTCTCCACTAGTAAATCTCAAATGGAAAACAACCATCACATTTCTGTATCGATTCAACACATTCTGAAACCTCTACATCGTTTGTTTATCGGTTTTGAAAATTGTTTATTTGACAATGGCAAGATTAACCGATTGGTAGATATTAATTAGGCTGATTGCCTTTCTTGTGTAAGTGTTAATGCCAATAGCTCTAATGGTCTTTTTTCAATTTCTGTGTCTCCATACGCCTTTCATTTTTACTCTTCATCCTCCACCAGCTCCAGCTAAGATCCTGTCATTTGGGGGTACAGTGACCACTCCTTGGATGAAGGAGGTGCGACTGCCCTGTAGCTCAGTAGGAGAACCTACACCTACTATAAAATGGACCAAAGACAGGTGAGACTCCCCAGAAATTATATGTAAAAGCTGAGTGTTCGGTGCTGCTGTGGTATCTCAATTGGCTCAAGAGAAAGTCAGTGATTGTTTGCAGATGCTTATTTTCTATAATGTCATATAAGTAGTACATCTTTAGAAAAAAAATGCTCTGTAGCTCAAACCAACACAAACCCAAATCCCGTCTTGAGTAGAAACATCACAAATAAATGTCAACTTGGACAAGTTTGCAGCCTCCTGTTAAGTAACATTAGAAACAAAATAATAGTAAGTAACTTGATGATGATGATGTGATGATGTGGTCCCATGATTCTCTCTTTCTCTCTATCAGTGAGGACACAGCCATCCCAGTGTCTCTAGATGGACAGCGTCTCATTCTGGCCAATGGGACACTGGTGCTGCGCTCTGTCAAAGCTGAAGATTCTGGTTATTACACCTGCACGGCCACCAACACGCTGGGCTTTGACACTATCATAGTAAACCTTTTGGTACAAGGTAGGGAAAAAGGCAATAATGGCAGCGTTCGAGTAGCTTTCAGGCTATTTCATTTAGTCCACTCAACTGTGACTGCACCTCACTTGTACGCCTGACTTTCTGGCTGAAAATGAGAAATACACTGTTTACATTAACAGTGACGTATCTTTTTACCTCCTCAAAAAGACTCTGTAATACTTTAGTACAGGTACTATTGAGCTGGTTAACTCTTCGTGTCTCCTCCTCAGTCCCTCCAGACCAGCCTCGTCTAACCGTCTCCACCACCTCCACCTCCTCCATCACTCTGGCCTGGATACCAGGAGACAACGGAGGCAGCTCTATCAGAGGTACATGGCCCCGCACAACAAAGCTGTCTTTCTGTCTTCCTGTATACTCAAATCTCTTTCTTCTGGCCTGTAGCCTGTGAGTCTAAAGGTGACACTCTGCAGAATTTCACTTGAGGTCATCAAGTTGGGTTTATGCATAAGACTCTGATCTTAGTTTACCCTGTCTGTCTTTTCTCTCTCTTTTACCTGCCGCATTGTTAATGTGCATACTGATCTATAAGTTTATTGATTTGCGTCCTGGTTTTATGTTTCCCTGTTAACTATGTGTCTGTTTGATTATCTGATTGTGAAGATGGGTGTGAGTGCCTAAATGAGCATGCGAATGTGGTTTCAATCCCTTTTCTTTGTTCATGCTGTTTGTCAGTATGAGGGTGTTGCAGGGTCGTCTGTCTGACTCCTTGTTGTTCTTTATACTTGAGACTATGAAGAACCAGGCATGTGATGATATCAGTGTGTTGGCTTAAGACATAAATGCACCCAAAAAGACTTATTGTCCCACGTGTCATTACTAAAGAAATGGCTGTCAAAACTATGACCACAGTTTCATGAGATCACATTCTAAAACAACTCTTTGAACCATTGGGTCAAGTATATTTTAAAGCCGTCAAAACCTGTAACAATATCGTATTTTTGTGTTATTCTTGTGGGTCAGGTACTGCCAGGAAGACCCAGAGAAAGACATCATTTGCATGCATTACGAGCAACCAAGTAGGAAGTAATATAAACTTTGGCGCAACCAGTATGTGTTGGGTGCTCCATTTTGTATTCAAATAATGATCTGCCACCAATCGGTATTTGCATACATCCTCCAGTGTCTCTGTGAAACCTATCCGTATATCTTGTATGTATAGCAGAATGCCTGTCCGTCTGTCCGTGACCCCATCTGCACAGTGTCAGCAGTGGGCAATGCTGATGTTCCCCATTAAGCATCTATTTTACTGCAGTGGCATCCGCATGCTATTCCTTTTCACATGAAACATGTTAGCATTTTTTCATGGAAACGTCTCAGCTGGTTTTTAAGCCTTTTCGCGGCTTGTGTATAAATAAAATTCAAATACATACACGGATAAACAATTGAACAAATCCTGCAGTGAAATTTTATGTTATGTTATAACCTGTTCTACAATAGTTTGTTGTTATGCTGTTCTGCACCGTTCTCTCTGCTATCTGCTGTTATGTTAAAGAGGGTGACTATAAAACTTAGACACAAACACTGCAGGATCTGCACATGTTAACCCCTCTAATGTTTTGGACTCTATCGCACCATCTGTTAGAGAGAAAGAGGGAAAAAAGTTGGTTCAAAAAGGACAAAGAAACACAGAGAGGGAGACATTCATATATACATAATTATATACCAACAGAAGGAAAGACAGACAGACATGGAGGATTAGAAGTAAAGTGTCTCAGAGCAGTAGGGAGTCGGCTCTCCGAGGCAGCTGATTATAAAAACAGTCACCACATTGCATAGCCTCATTTGCATAGATGCTTAGTCAGCGCCATCCCAGTCTTGAGGTTGGTAGGTAACTAATGGCGGCGTAGATGGAGAGCAGCTAGACCGTCCTCCAATCGGGGGCCTATCTGGGCAAGAGAAGTGCAGTCTGACACTGCCATCTAGTGGACAGTAGAGGTACCAATGTCAAAAGTTTAGTAGAGATAGTGCAAAATGAGTTCTTCATCTTAACTGCAAAAAACAGAGAGAGAATTATGTAATAAAGCGAGAAAATAATAATTTGTCTTCTTTCATATGCATGCAGGTTTTGTGCTGCAGTACTCTGTGGACAACACAGAGGAATGGAAAGATGTTTTCATCAGTTCAAGTGAGCGCTCCTTCAAATTGGACAACCTGCGCTGTGGGACCTGGTACAAAGTTAAGCTGGCGGCCAAGAACAGTGTTGGAGCCGGACGCATCAGTGAGATCATCGAGGCAAAGACCCACGGGCGAGGTGAGAAGCCAGGAACAGAGGATGAAGGGAATTAGTGTGGGTAGATAAAGGTGAAAAGTATACATTAAATACACATTTTAACAAAGGAGAAGCGGATATCACCTTCGTATATGTGTTGAACAAAAGGCGGAATTTACAGACTGAAGCGTATCAGGAAATAGGAGTGAGAAAACATGTGAGAGGTCTCTGTGGTTCAGTCAACAGTGTAGCTTTAAATATATAGCATGTATCCAACAATATTAAGAACATTGCAGCCCATAAATTGCAATTAAGTCCTTCATCCTTGACCCTTCACATCAACACAAAACAGACTTTTGAAACTGTAGATTCAAAATGGTTCCACTATTTACCCTAAAGGATGAAACGTCACCTCTTTGTGCGTCGTTATACTCACAGTAGCTGATGACGGATTTCTGGCCTTTTTACAGTCAGACTTTGTATATGATCCATTTTATAGTCATTCATTGTTTAAGAACACATTTACCTTCTCCACAATCTCAACATTTGAATGACAATATAAAAACATCATGTCTTATATCATGAGTTAATTTCTTTTACAAGTGATTGGGTGATTCAATCAAACATTATTTGTATATTGATGATTATAATTCAATTATATCTAATACGTCTAGTAAGATATTTTTGGAACACCTACTCTGAATTTGTTTCTAGCAGTTATTGTATATGTAAACTGTCACATAGGCCTGCTTATGTTGTCTTATGGTCCCCAGTTACCTGTTATATGGCACAATACATGTACTTTTTTAGTAATCTGAACAATACATTTATTATAGACAAATACATGATTACTTCTTTTACAGAACCCCAGTTCAACAAGGATCAGCCGGTTTTCACCCACATTAACTCGAGCCACGCCCGCCTCAACCTGCAGGGTTGGGCCAGTGGAGGCTGTCCAATCAGCGCTGTCACTCTGGAGTTTAGACCAAAAGGTGAGTCACTGCTTTTTAAAATGCAGTTATTAGTAATGTTTGGAGATATCATGCAACAAATTAAATAGGAAAAATTATGAAGCTTAATTAAATCTATATCTATAAATTTATTGTTAGTATTGAGGTAACATTCCATCTTTTTATGGAAACCAATGAGGAAAGAAAAGAGAGTGGACTCAATATTGTTTGCGTGCAGGTACATGGGCATGGCAGAACGTACGCACCAATGCCACCACAGATGTGTTCCTGGCAGAGCTGCGTGAGGCCACCTGGTATGAGTTGAAGATGAAAGCCTGTAACAGCGCTGGCTGTGGAAACCAGAGCTCCCAATTTGCAACGCTGGACTATGATGGCAGTGAGTAGAAGACTATCTGTGTTTTGTCTGCTACTTTTAACAAGAAATTCATTACACTGGATACCTTGAAATATTATCGTGAAAGGGCAGTAACTGATCTCTGCTCTCTCGCGTGCAGGCACGATCCCACCAATCAAATCCCCCCTAGAGAAGAACGATGATGTCAAGAAGCTGTTTTCTATTGGCTGTCCTGTGATCTTGGTGACTCTGGGTGTTGCACTGCTCTTCATCATTCGCAAGAAACGCAAGGAAAAGAGGCTGAAGAGACTAAGAGGTGAGAGACGAAGTAAAAGGAGAGGAGACAAGTGGTAGAAATGAATTGGCAAGAAGAACAAAGCTGTCTTTCTGAAGCAGAACCAGACTTCAGAGAGAATCTTGAATGACGTCTCTAGAGTTGCATTTATTTTAAAAGACTGATATGTGTGTCAGGAAAAAATTATTTATGTTCTCTGCTCCCTCTAGATGCCAAAAGCCTGGCAGAGATGCTTATCAGGTAAGACTGCTATTTCCTAGTCGTTCCCACAAAATCAGTCCGAAGCATTATTTAGTGTAACTCATTCTTAATTCATTTCACAAATACACATTTTAGATTTTTTTTCAAAACCATGAATGTGTGTGTGTGTGTGTGTGTGTGTGTGTGTGTGTTGTATCTCTGGATTAGTAAAAACAACCGCAGCTTTGACACCCCAGTGAAGGGACCTCCTCAGGGCCCACGGTTGCACATCGACATCCCCAGAGTGCAGCTGCTAATTGAGGACAAAGAAGGCATCAAGCAAATCGGTGAGAGGACGAGAGAGAGACGGAGAGTTGCTCTGTGTGGCCACGTGTCTGTCCATGAGCGTCAGATCAAATTATCTTTTTGAAATTGGGAGGCATCAAACTTAGAGTTTTTTTTTAACCTGCAATAGCTGCTTTTCTGAAATATTCACTCTGTCTCTTACAGGTGAGGACAAAGCCACAATCCCTGTGACAGACACAGAGTTCAACCAAACTGGGAACCCTCAGAGCTTCTGCACAGGTGTGTCAGTCCATCACCCTGCCCTCATCCAGAACACCGGCCCTTTGATTGACATGTCAGACATCAGACCAGGAACCAGTAAGTGCTCTCGCCGTCCAGTTTGTCAGTAAAAGCTGAAACTAACTGAAGCTGTTTTGTAGCTCGCACTTTCTTTTTTACCTTTTAAAATACACAGAATGTGTTTTTTGTTTTTTTGGGGGTTTTTTTTGCAAATGCTTGTTAATTTTACTGTCTCTAAACAGCCTCTGCACATATATACATCCTTCTTATTTACCACCAGACCCAGTGTCAAGGAAGAGTGTTAAATCAGCCCATAGCATCAGGAACCGCTACTCAAGTCAGTGGACTCTGACCAAGTGCCAGGCCTCCACACCAGCCCGTACTCTCACCTCAGACTGGCGCACAGTTGGCTCCCAGCATGGCATCACTGTCACAGAGAGTGACAGCTACAGTGCCAGCCTCTCACAGGACACAGGTTGGCACATGAGTGAAATGACACTTACAGCCATTAACATGCGCATATAAGTCTGGCTGTTTTTCAAATGTGGAGGAGAATGTGTTTTTTCAGTGGGCTACACCTCAAAAAGCATTTGTAAAACTGGAGAAAATGTGCTTACTTTTTATTTCCTTTCCTTTCTCTTCCATAGATAAAGGTCGCAACAGCATGGTGTCGACAGAGAGCGCCTCCTCCACCTACGAGGAGTTGGCAAGAGCATATGAGCATGCCAAGCTAGAGGAACACCTGCAGCATGCCAAATTTGAGATTACTGAGTGCTTTATCTCTGACAGCTCATCTGATCAGATGACCACAGGTACCAATGACAATGCAGACAGCATGACGTCCATGAGCACACCGTCAGAGCCCGGTATCTGCCGTTTCACTGCCTCGCCACCCAAACCCCAGGACTATGATCGTGGCAAGAATGTAGCTGTGCCCATTCCACACCGCGCCAAGAGTGAGTGATTGCTGCAAAGCAAGATTGTTTTATTTTAATTTAGAATTTAAATTGGCTTTAAATATAAACCGAGTTAGGTCAAAAGTTCAGATTGTGTTATGAATATATCAGAATCACACTCAGAATTTATTCAAGTTAATGTGTGCCATGAATTTGATTTGATGCAGGTGTCAAAACAGCAAAATGAAAAAATAAGATGGCAATAAAATAGAAAAACAAGATTAGATAGCTGAACAAAAGAGATAACAAAAAGTGTAGATAAATGTTATACGATAATATACAAATACACAAAAGCAATATATACAACTAAGTGTACAGGTGAAGTAAGGTTCAGTGTGATGGGTAATTTGTACAGTGTGCAAAGATACCAGCAATGTTGCCAGATACAGTAAGTCTTTAAGATAAATACACAGTGCAAATATTCATAATGTTGCACACATAATTTTATCCATAGGCTTTGGCTTTTGCAGGCTCTGGCAGTCACATTAACTTGGACTTTTCCCCTCCAGGTGACTACTGCAACCTACCCCTCTACATGAAGTCAGATCCCTTCTTCCGAAAGCAGTCGGAGCATCATGACCCATGTCCAGTGGTTCCACCACGTGAAGCCTCTATTCGTGGCCTGGCCCAGCGGGCGTACCACACCCAGGGCCGTCATGTGACTATGGACTCTGCAAAGCAGCAAGCCCTAACCATGGGCCACTCTGGCCTGTCCAACCTCACTTCCTCTGGGGCATCCTCAGGAGCAACAGGAGGTGGAGGTAGTGGAGGGGCATCTATTAGCTCTAGCAGTTCCACACTTCCCCAGAGGACTCTCACCATGCCCGGCTCCTCTGCCTCAGTGGCCCAGAGTGCAGCGGCAGCTGCTGCTGCTACTGCTGCAGCTTCTGGGGTGTCATCATCCTCCGGTGGGGTAGCAGGGGCCACAGGAGGGACTCCTGGAGGTGCCTCCTCATCCTCCTCTAAGATGGGAGGATCCAGAGACTCTCTCCTGGAGAGCAGCTCCTCGGGCTTAGGCAGACTGCAGAAGCAGAGGGATGGAGGGGCAGGGGCCTACTCCAAGTCGTACACACTGGTGTAGCCTGCCATCACTGCGGCCTGTCACTGTAACTCTTAATAGAATGCTGGTCAAGCCAGCGCTCGCCTGGAGCCTCTATGGAAAAGTGGGGTGAGGAACATACACATGCACAGCTGACCCGTCAGTGCCTGCACTGTGCCAGGCTGCAGGGGGCTGGTTGGGTTCCCATTGACACTACTGTATGAAGGGGTCAGAGTTGGGTCTCCACAGCACAGGGGTTTGCCTTTCTTTCTGCCTGATTGCTTTCTATTATTATTGTGTCATCTTTCTCTATCTCTTATTTCATCACCCTGGAAATCACTTGCCAAAACATAAATGATTTATCTGTTCACTTCATATTTTCATTTTCTGGTAAGGACCGAGTACTTATGCACAAAATGCTTTCCACGTGCACTGTCTTGTTTTCTGGATCAAGACAGTCTGAACCAGGTTGCTTGAGTTTTTGAGGTTTTTAGGTTTTTAGATATGTTATTTTCTGGTCTCTGATGGAAGAAGAGCTCATATCACAGCATTGTGCCATGGCAGGATGCTTTTACTGTATGCATAAAGCACCAACCTTGGTGTTACACTGGCTCTGAGAGGTTACTCCGTCATGGATTCATACATTAGAGGCAATGGAAGGACTGTCGTCTCAATACCAGTTTTGAGACGGGGAGAATTTTCTTATACATGCAATGGATGACACAGCATAATGGTCTTAATCGATGCTTTTATAAAACAGACTCAAAGCAGAGGAGATAAAAAATGTCAAGCATCATCAAGTGAAAGAAGAATCCAAACCTTTTTTTCCCCCATCAGTTTTCTTTTTATTTTCTGATGATGGAAATATAATCTCATGTGCACTAAGAAAAAGTTAGAATGGATCCAAGTAACAGAAACCTTCACAAGCCTGCGTGTGTGTGCGTGTGGGTGTATATGTGTAAATATATATATGTATACATGTGGCAGGCACACACCAACAGTGGACCTTTTTAAAAATCAATCTGTATGCTGACCTCTCGGGCAGACGTCTGTGTCAAAACTGAACCCCCCCCCCCCACTGTTCATTTTGTACCTGTGAAAGGGGACCCGGGGGGGCAGTAACGATGATGATGCTGACGATGTAACACTATGATCCTAATTTGGTCCAGCATTTTGAACTTCGTTTTGTTAAGTGTGATTGACAGCATTGTTTAGGAAATGAGAAATACTGGAGACGAAGTGGGTTCAAAAGATAGCAATTACAGATAAGAAAGAGGTTCCTTTCTTTCTCTTTTCCCCTCCCTCAGAACAAAGAAGGAAGGGACCCTTTTCTGGTTCATCATGACGCCACAATGCTATTATTCCTTGTTTAACTCATTTTACCTGTACCCACTTTTTTTTCCCTTTCTATCCTTCCCCTCCTTCACTTCTACCCACCCAGTCCCCCATCATATCCATACAGTGTCACTGTGACCTACTGCTAGCATACTGGCTAGTGAAAAAGACAGACAGACAGACTGAGATAAGAGATCTAATATGCACAGACAGGCAGAAATGCTATTTGACGTTCAATGACAACTTGAATGGAGAGAGTCAAGTTGCAAACATACAGCAAATTTATTGAGGTGTATACAAGAGAAATCATATTTGTATGAAATGATCTTGAATTTATGGACGGACAATGACTTTGAGATTATAGACGGAGAGATCAAGTGTTGATATTTGCAGTTGTGTTAGGGAAACGGGGAGGGGGTTACACAGCAGAGAGATACAATTTTTCCTCAGAAATAAGTGGTCTTCAAAACTAAAAGATGTGTTTTCAAGTCCCTCCACCTCACTGAAATTAAGTTTAGCTTTATGCATGGTACTGTATCTGTTAAAAGTTTATTTTTTTCCCCCCATTTCTTCTCCCAAAGCTTAATCCCATAACAAAGATCGTTCCAAAAAAAGAGTTGCTCCAAATGTTTTGCAATGGTAAAACGTAACATCAGGGCTCTCGCAATAGAAAAAAGAAAAAGATATGATATATTGTTTGTTTTCAAAAGTATGTACATATATATTTCTATTCAAATATATAGCAAATATATGAATATTGAAAAAAGCAGAGAAATATAAAAGCCGTTCTAATTGAAAATATATATAAAAGATCACAAGACAATCGCTCAGAGTGAAAAACTGTAAGAAGGAAAGAAGAAAAAAAAGAAGAGGGAAACTTAAACGGGTAGCACAACCATGGACGGGAGATCTTGGAGAGAAAGGAAGTGGTGTGAAAGAAAGTCAGACGGTGAAACGGAGGTTTGAGGAATGATACAATGACCCCCTTGTGATTTTGTAAATGTTCCGGCTGCAGCGCCTGTGCAGCAGGCAGCGGCTGAAAGGACGAGCACAGTAAAGTCAAATTATAGTGTGAGGTTGTGTCGCTGGTTAACTGTGGTCTATGGCTCAGTGCAGAAAGTGTGGTGTTGAAAAAGAAAACAGTAAAAACAAAGACAGCCTATACAGTAAGTGAGCCTGTTGTAATATGTTGTATTGTACCTTCCAAAGGTGTGTTCACAAACTCAATGCCATTACCTGACTAGAATTACTGAAGACAAACAGACCAACAAGTATTTCTGTTTCTTGTCTGTGTCATAGCGAGTCCTCCCCAAACCCTGGGACTGCAGGCCAATAAGCATACCACACAGTAAAAATGATAACTGCTCATAAATGTATTCATGCTCCCTTTTATTTTAAAACTACACAGGAGAGAAATGAACTTTGCTTTCCGTTGTTAATGGTTACGATGCCTTTCGTTTTGGCCTTTATGCATCAAGCAAATACTTGTTTTCAGAAAAACAAGAGTTTGGGAATGGGGCAGGCCTGTGTTTAGCAACCAAAAACAGAGGCTTCCTTACTCCAGTTGTATGGATATTGGATGGAGTGATGAAATAAACTCCTGTCCAACCGGCTTTCCCCAGTTCTTCAGTGAAGTTGCCTCTACTGTAAAACACTGATCTACTGTCAGTTTGCTCAAAGTATGTCATGTCTAACTTTAAGGAAAACTCCACCTTCTGATACTTTTACAGTGTTACTGAGAATATCAATGACATGTAATGTTTAAAACAATAGTTTTGGGAAGTACGCTTATTTGCTTTCTTGTCAAGAGATAGATGAGAAGATATATCTTATATCTGTCCGGTAAAAATACTACGTTCTGTACAGTGTAAAAACAACAAGTAGTGGTTTTACAGAGGTTACGCGCCGGACTAGTTCTCAGCCAGGAGCAGTAACCTCCTGAAGTCTTGTCGACATTGTGAGGTTGCCAGGAAACCAGCGCAGACTTGCCGTTTTTACACTTTCACTTTTTGTACGGATTAAACAAATGAGATACAATGTGTTAATTAGTCAGCTTTTGTGGGTTTTGTCACCTCCTAACAATCCTCTTATCTAATTCTTGCCAAGATAGCAAATAAAGACTATTTCCTATTCCTTTAATGTATTCGAGGAGTTAGCCCATGTTTTCTTATTCAAGAGTAGTATTTGTTGTATTCAGTTGCACAAAATCTGACTTATGTGAAGTACACAGTACTACAGAAGTATTTTGGTGAGTGATTTAGGCCTTTGAACAATCCTGAATCCTGGACTTTGTTTTGTCCTCCTAAGCATGAAATATCTTTTAGGCTCAAATAAATAATTCCAGATGTTGACCCTTTTTCGGTCTAATATAAAAAAAAAGGTATATGCCGCTGAAATGATAACCTGATATTGTATTAAAAACAAAAAAAATGACTTACTGCTTTCAAGGCAAATTGCAAAAGATTTACAGTACAGTAAATTCTCCTTGAACTCATTGAACTTGGTGTCTGCAATGTTTAAATGAGTAAGAAGTGATTTAGGGTGGATTTTCCCTTAAAATACAACAACATACTTTTCAAACTGACTCAGTCTGTGTTCATGAGGTCAACTTCACATGTGCTACTTCCCCAACCTTTTCCCACATCTGCTCAACCAATCAGATCTTCCCCTCTCACTGTACCCCTTTCCCACCTATACAACATAATTTCTACTCCATAATAGAAGACTTGTGTACATAGGAAAGTGTTTTGTATAAATGAGTACTATTTTCGACATCTTCACTAGAAACCAGGGCACAATGTAAACTTTGAACTGAAGTTATTGTAATGAAACTGAAGAGGACTTAATGAAAAACTATAGAATTATAAAGACACTGCTTTATCTTGATTTATGGACCAGATGAAACATGTCAGAGTGGACCATGCATAGTTAACAATAATGATTTCTTCTTTTACAGGGCATTTGGTTGCATTTTCTCCTTTTTTTTAATTTTAATTTTTTTTATTTTTGTTTCTTTTTCTTATGCTTTCACAGGTTGCTTCATTTAGAGTTTGCCTTTTTTTATTATCCCACTTTTTTGGGGGAGGACAGCAGCATTGCATGTTCTGAAAATTTTGCTGGTTCTAAAAGAAAAAGGGAAATGGTGAATTGAACAATTTAAAAGGGGGTTAATTAAAACATTTTAAAAATGCAGAGGTTGTTCCTTAAACTTTTATGGGGAAAAACGTTGCTTCAATTTGCAATTGCTTGTGTTTAACTCTACATTTTCTTTTCTATGAAAACAAACAAAAACAGAAAAAGAGTACTCAACACCTTGTGCAATAAAGCTATCTTTTTATGAACTGTGATGATGTTATTCATTCTTTCACAACCATGTAGCATTTGAGATAAAGGGCTTTTTCAGTTTTTACTATAATCAGACTATGATAAGGACTTGACTGGCTTGTTTGGGAAAGAGTTTTGCTCATTTGTCCCTTTTTTAATCCAACGTTTTAATATCCACAGACCTTGGTGTGAACAGATTTTATAGGGACTATTTCTTCAGGCAGAACGTAGATCAAATTAAATGCAATTCTCTTTTAAATACTGTGAGCACCACAAAGGGAAATCATAGAGCTTTATCTCAAAACCTAGGCAAATTTAACCAGAACTATCTGCATGCGATGGACTTAAATCACATGTCAAATCATTGAATAAAAAAGCTCATCAAAACCTTTCACTTTGACGTCAGCCCTCTATAGTGCCTGTTTGAGGCTACTTGTGGGTGTAAATAATTTTTTAATTTGTTTAGAAAAATAGTGTAAACTGTCATCTGTAAGTTTTCAGCCCCATATGGAGACCTAAAGTGTTAGAAATTTAAAAACAAATAATGATATGAATGAATACAGACAAAACATATAAATCAATACATTTTTAAAACCCAACTCTTTATGAAATGTTTTTTCATTCTGCTTCTTTTCTTTTCCTGTCGCTTTGTTCTGGATGAGTAGACAGCCAATTATTATATTATTTTGATTATTTCACAATTTTATGGTTAAATTATGTCAATAATTTTGTTTGTGTTTATTCATGTGGTTATTTAATGTCACGTCTCCATACGGCCCCTTAAAATATCGATGTATTTTTTAAATGCATGGGGGCTTTTAAGGGTACTATTGCATTATGGATGAACCAGCTGAGAATGTAGTTCATCCATAATATGAGTCAGAACCTGATCCAAACACTAGAGGGCATCATGCTGCCATGAAACACAACACCGGCTTAGAGAGCAGTTTATTGAAATAGGTTGGTAAAATTTGAACATGTTTGTTTTTGAAAGATCCACAATGTTGACAAATGATTTGATTTTTATTGATTTTAAATATATATTTATATACTCAAAACACTGGTCATATATAAATAACAGCATACTCACAGTCACTCACACACTCACAGTCTTTGTCATCATAGCACATCAAAACTAACATTCATTCAGATGTACAGTAAATTCACATATTATTCACATAGAATCTTAAATAGGATATTACAAGCTAATTGAGATGTAGGCTATTGCTGTATATTGTTGTTTATAATGTGTCACTAATCCAGGAGCTCTACTAAGTGTTTATCATACAGTTTGAATGTATGTACATTTGCATATGAGTGTACATATGCATTTGTGTCATGTCATCACAGAGTTCATCCATCCTTTGGTGAATCCACATACGTCCCACCTGCTTCCTGTTGTCTCTCAGGCTCGCTGCACCTGTACTGCCCTCCCTCTTCCCTGTACATCTACTTGCCGTTCTTGTGTTTCTTCTGTTGGAACTTCCTGAAGTGGGTCTGGATGGTGGCGGCGGCCTTCTCAACTTCAACAGGGCTCAGTGGAGGAACAGCGGGCGTGGTGCACGTCCCATTGCTGGCGTTGGAGTCTGAGCACGACAGGACACAGGGGATAGCCAGAGAGGCAGAGGCAATAGCCATGGAGACATAGTCTGTAGCAATGATTAAGTTCAAACACATTGTTTACATATTAGCCTTGATTCAAGCGGGCTATTTTTCTGGTTGCGTTTGAATCACTTGGATTTGACACTTGATTTGAATCTAGCCTTAGTGGTCATTTTAAGATGACAGTTATTATGGCAGAAAAATAGCCTGCATTTAAATGAATTAACAGTATGACTTACTCTTTCTATACACGCCTATGCTGTTCCTCCTCAGGCCATCAAACTGTAAATGAGACAGAACAGCTGTGTGTTAGAAGACACAAGTGACGCACAGAGGAAGACAAGGGAAGAATCAGTTATGCCGATCTGCACAAGATGCATGAAATACAGGTCAGGTATGATAATTATCAATGTTTCAATCTTGTCTGGAGCTTAGCTAAAACATTGGTCACATACCACTGATAACACAAAATCAGACGCATGCAAACAGATAGTCACATAGGCGCTTTGGCTAAATTCCTCTACTCACTTGTACAAAATGTGCTGTGTTTAAGGAATGAATGTGCAAACATGTGTGACTCTACATGTGTGTCCTTTTTATCTATAGCTAGGTAATGACCTCCAACACAAATCTCCTTTATTAGGATTACAGCTCAAGCAGAGCAGCGGCAGGGAGGCCAGAGGCTGCCAACTGGACCAGTTTAGCCTGCTTACCATTCAGTTTGGCCGCGTGCCTGCGTTCAGGCCCTCACACAGAGTCTCCATGACCTCGTCAATGAGGGGAATTTAAACTGGGGCTTCATCTTTATAAAAGTCCAGAAGTAACCTTTAAACCGGTTACCTCAAACAAAGAAAAAGGTACAAATCCAAAGACGGAGGAACTACAGTTTTTTAATGCGTAGGACATCAGAGGTGTGCACTTTGGACTGGACTGAAGTATGCTTTTTGATGAGGAACAGACACATAACTGTGGAATGGTGTTCTCAGTGATCTCTGTACAAGGGTTTATTGATTCGCTGATATTGATTCACTGAGAACCGAAAGGTCAATGTGTAACTGAGTCAAAACTCAAGTTTTATTTTATTATATTATTTGGTTGCTGTTTGTCATCTCAGTCTTGTAAATTATATTCCTCTGCTTTCCTTTGCCGTCCTCCTCTGAGACACTATAAACATGGGACGTGTGAACAAGCTTATATGCTCACATGCTGAGTCAGGCTTGACTGCTGAACTTTCCACATGCTCTGTCCCTAAAGCGCTGGACAGCAGAAGATGAGAGAATTCCAGACACACTGGCAGGGGAAGTCCGAATTGCAGAAAAAGTTGTCTCCTTTTCTTAAAAAACTACCATCAATGTTCCTGTGGAAACTGTCACCCTGAGAAAGACCGCCAGTGGAGCCACTCAGTGTCCAGAGGAGAGGATGTAGTCATAGCGAAAGACTCAGTCATGTGCAGAATGAATGTGTGTTGTATTAGCTGTAAGGCATTGATTGTCTTGGTGCGTACTGAAGTACAGATCTTATTATGACTAACCTCATCTGCTTTGCTGCTCCTCCGACTGTGTGACACTGAGTGAACCTGCCAAGGCAAAGGCTGGGACACCATGTAAGGCAAAGGGTCCTGTTCCCGTGCAAACCGCATCCCTATCTGAAAGTGAAAAGGAGTTAGAGGTGCCAATGTGTGGATCAAAGGGTGAAACATAAGCAACCTCATCACTCAACTCTGCGTGTGAAGGCCTTTTTTTCTTTGAATATCTCTCTCCAACAGGTCTCAGGTTTAATTATCAAATTAATGTAAAAAAAAAAAAACCATAACGTTGTCAGTAGTTTGGCCTATTGAAGTTTTTCGGTGGTACTTTTCACTGATGTACAAGTTAACATTTTTCACATACTAACCAGAGAGGAATAAGAGAGAGGAATGCTGCACATTAAAAGTTTGGTTTAACATCACATTAATTATATTTGGATTCTGTCAATATAAGCCTGGCTATAATTTAACACTGACCACCTGTTTTAACATCACCCTGATCACATTTTGATGCCGTATGTATGAACCTGATTTATATTTGACATTGAGAAAAACACAATGTTGTGGTTGCAGCAAAAACACACAGCACTTTACCCACCAGTGTATTTCTTTTAGTATTGAAATATTCTTCATATTTGTGAATACAAATAAAAAGAATATTCTAATACTGAAGACATTTTAAAGTAAACAGGATATTAGCTTAACACACTTAATTCATGTTAAATCTAATTTCCCAAAATAATAATCAACTGAATTTCTATTTCTATTCTTATATCTATTCCATCTATCATAATCATCTTACCGATTCTACGACTCTGACCATCATATACATGGCTGTTAGCATGGTGATCAACATCTTGGCCACTATTCCTTTAGTGTCTCTATTAATCCTTAATGTTTTCCTCGGTTTTTCGATCACTTTTCTCAGTCTTGCTGGAGGAAAGAGATATAGAAGTCCACACAGGAACAGATCCGAGCAATCAGGAATGCAACGTAGGGCTGCTCAGGGGAAGGACAATTGAACGCACAGTGTTGTGAATGTCTCAGGCACACACATACACACAAACACACACTCACACAAACATGCGCACACGCATGCACACACTTCACTCTCACATTCTGTGACACACGAGGGTAAGACTGCTAAAGAGCTTTGCAGGACAGAAATAGAGGAGCAGTAATCTTTTCCTCTGCACAACACTTATCCTTCAGGTGTGCTTCCACCTCTCCAGCAGTCGAGGCAGACCAGTTTGTATTGAGACATGTATGATTGAAAAAAGAGAATAAACCTCATTGATAATTTGCTTTGCATATCATTTCATTTTCCTTCTAGTTCAAATGTCTTGCGTGCGGATTATACAAACCCATGTGTTACACTGGTGTGAGAGAAGTTCCCAAACAGGTTGACATTTTGACATATAGGTACCACTTTCTAATGAGGCAACCCAATGAAGTGTTTATGACTTGTAACTAATGAATTTAATAATGGTTAATAAATAAAGAAATCAGACATTAGCAAGAACACATTTAGGATGGCCTGGTTGTGAAAAAATCCCTTTGCCTGGTATTTATCATTTTTATTTGGTAATGATGCTGATGTTGGTAATACATTGATAAATACTTTATAAATTGTTAATGAATGGATTTTGGTGATTTTGGTTTGCAGAACCAGATTTTCCAAAATATAAGTGATCATCAATCAAAGAGAATTTTCACAACCTGACAACCCAAGGTTGCTCTCATTAATAGGTTTTAAGTTTAAAAAGTCATTAACCATTAATAAAGCCATTATATAAAATTAATAAACCTTTTATGAATTGTGCCTTATTAGAAAGTCAGAATCAGAATCAGAATCAGAAATACTTTATTGATCCCCGGGGGGAAATTGTACAAAAGTGGCACCAACACCAACACCAAGTGCTGTGGAGATAAAGGATGCCTGCTTTCTTTTGATAAGATCAAGTAAATCCTATTAAATAAATGCATTAAACTATTATTAAACTATTAATTACTAATAACTATTATTATTAAGGAGAGAAGGGTGAAAAATTGGACAGAAGCATTTCATCAGGTTTGAATCCAGAAGGAAAACCTTTTTTTCTGCAGCAAATGTGTCTTCCTCAACCCCAAATACATATAACGACATTTAAAACACATTTTTCTGCAGGTTCACTGTAATGTTAGATTCTGGCAGGCTGTGAACCAAACTTCTTTTGGGATGATAAAGTTGAAGTTGAAGTTCAGGATATTGTATTTAGCTTCAAGTACTCAAATTCACTTGCATTTCTCTCTCTGGAACAATTGTCCACTCGCTCTGAAATAATGGAACAAGCCCAAACACCTTATTAGTTACAATGGCCGGAGTAAAACAGTTATGCCACAGGGGTTTCTAGGAAAAGAACTCAAAGGTGAGGCCGAAGTTATGGCGAGGGTATGCTAGCTATGAATTTGTAGTAATCAGATAGACCTATATCTGAGAGATCACACATGACTAAGGGTTTGTGTGCGTCACTGTCTGGAGCCTCGCCTCTCATCCTTGCAGACCAATGATAATCCTTTGGGCAGGTGTCTGTGAATACATGTCACCAGGATCTGCACTGTGAAAGACAGACACCGCCTGCTGCTATCTGAGTATCAAGTGTGTCATGTAAAGACGTTTTACACAATCACTAATGTAATCGTTCTCTCTTGCCTACGCGTGTCTTGATGTTTGCTATGAGTCTGTGTTCATGTGACACATGTTCATTTTGTTCTTATAGGATTAGATAGAAGTTCAGGAATGTGTCTTATCACTGAACAGACAGGTATAAGAGCTCTCCTGACAGAGAGACACATTGACCTGGTGACAGATAAAATGTGAAGGATACTCGTTTTCTTATACCAAGCAATTATATGAGGAGAAAAAGGTAAGAAAACTATGATTTTAGTACAAACTCTACCAAGGAACACAGGCACTATCACAAAGATATTGAAATATTTGCATTAAAAGCCTATATATTTGTCTTATTTGAGAAATGATACGTGAAACACCGTATTTGTTGCATGAGAAGACACATTTTTTTGTGCAGAAGTGTAGTTGTGTGCACATCCAACATTATTATTTAGAGTTGAGGATAGCGGATTCAGTATTCACAAACTGGTTTTACCTGACTGAACCAGCAACGTTCTTCTCCTTTTTTCTCTCATTTCATCAAACGTGATTTATGTGCATTAGACAATAGAGCCAACATTTTATAATAAGGTGCACAAAAAGCAAAATAGTTACAGAGTTGGAGTAAATCAGGAACTAATTAAACTAACGAACAGCTAACACATTTCTGAATAACTCAAGAACAATATAGTAAAATAGTGATACGCTACTTAAGAACAGACTGCTAGATACAATGTTAATGAACAAGTAACGAAACCTACATATATTAGAATGTGAATACTAAACATTTACTCCAGATACTATACTATTCCTTACTTACTTTATTAATTAATTAATTTACTATTAATTACTCAGGCTAATCAATTATTACTCACTTAGTATTAATCCACTTGTGACCCAGGTCAAAACTTCAGATTAGATTTCACCTTAATATTCACATCCATATCATCTGTCTGAACTAAGTACATTTAATAGTGCACATACAAGTTTGTGGTATTTGTACTTTACTTGAGTATTTTTATGCTACTTTACACTACTACTCCACTATATTTTAGAAGGAAATATTGTACTTTTTACTCCACTACATCTATCTGACAGCTGGAGTTACCGGTTACTTTTCAGATTAACATTTTATGTAGAGAAACATATGATGAGGTTATACAATACAATCCATACATATTTCCCTTCTAAACTTCTCACATGATTTTATTTAAATAAACATCACTACTTTTACTTTTAATACTTTACATTTTACTGATAATACTTCTGTCTTATTATATTTTGTATTTTTACATTGTGGTACTGCTACTTTTACTTAAGTATAGGATCTGAGTACTTCTTCCAACACTGCATTTACCTAGTGTTAGCTAAAAGAAAAAAATCATGCTCTCCAAACCGGTAAACTGATGTATTTTGTGGTGAGCAATACTAAATTACATATCAAGATTTTACTTACTTTCACCAATCTTATTTCTAACAGCTGAATAATAGTAATATCCCAGCTTTTCAATGAGGTATGGCCACTGCTCACAACTATAGTAAGCTAAATCTAAATCTAAAGAGCAGAGAGCTTTAAGCCGTGAAGTGGTGAAACTAAGGGGTGGTCGCCTCAATGTTGAGCTCTCAGTGGTGTGCTTTATCTTTGTGACAGCCTTCTGATCTGAGGAGAGGCCATTATATCAGTATATCGTGTTCCGCCTGTCATGGATCAGGTTATTGTGAACAGCAAAATGAAACAGGGAGGAGAATCTTGCTTCAGTGAAGCATTTCAGGAAGATAAAGGTCCAGACCAGCCTCCTCTGTACTTTCCACAGTGAGCAGTCCCCTGAGACAGAAAGCTACAACATATTCTTATCTATTAGAAGTAGGACAACAAGGTTTTCACATTTTCAGATACATGTGGTATCAGGCCAAAGAAGCTTGCAGGTGCTTTTTTGATTGTGTTGTGCTGCCTTTTGTTTGCCAGTAAGGTTTATGTTATGAATTCTAATCACAGGTTTCCAGTCAACACTCCACATTGTTAGTGGCTGACCAGAGAAGAAAAACTAATCTAAAACGAAGACAAGAGGCACTCAGCTGGATTTATCATGTCCCTCAAGCTTCCTAAGAGGCTGAGCAGCAAAAGGAAAAGTATGTTTCTTTTTTATTTTGTTTATCATTGGTTGTGGCATCATAGAAATGTGTTTCTTTTTCCAACTGAACTAAATATGCTGTATATATTATATTGATATTATGAAAATGAGTGAGGGACTACTGTTTTCAAAGAAATTGTAGATGTCTTAATGTCCTACACTCTCAAAATATTTGTCCTTGTACTACATGATGTTGTTTAATAGATCAATAGATAAGATAAACTGATGAAAAACATCTATCTTACAATTTTGAAGGAAGGCCTAAAAGCAGGAATAAATGACAAAAAGTAGGACTTTTTCATTCTTAGGCTTTTGGTAGTAGTGTTTGATTTGGAGAGTTCAAACCTTATGCAAGCTAAACATGGTTTGGCAAATCTGACTTTGCGTCGACAAAATAACTACCCAAGGTGACAATTGATGCATCTATTTTGATTATCAGGGGTGCATTTCTGCAGATAAATCAGTGGCAGTTGAGACACTGCTGCAGCAACCCAAGCAGACACCTGAAATGTGTCTGTTTCTCCTAAACCTCAGCTAATCTAAATAGGTTTACATTCTACTGAAATGAATGCTTTGGCTAATAATTTTTAATGTGTGCATAACAACCTTGGTACCAAATCATTTGGTTAGCTGTCAAGTTAAATTTTGGGAGGTCTGTTCATGCCATTAAGGAAGGCAGAAATTAATTTGGGCATGTTTGGGCCTCCTGGATTGCTCTGGCTTTGGAAACAAAATGAGATAAAACCTGCAGGCCAGAAGGGATTTGCTTGGATAAAAGCACAGTATTGCTGAATGTTTTAATGTGTTTACTCATTAATGATAATTGGGTTGGTGGCAGCAAGTGTAAATTCTGATGTTAATGGCACCACAGGATGGTCTGTTTAGGGGGAACACTGCTGTTTTGTTAGCAGGTACAGATGAGACCCTGAGATAAAATGCAATTGCTAGTTAGGTACAGGGACAATGTGCCTCTTTTGCTAATAAAATGTCAATAACAACTGTTGATGCTCTCTGTTATATATAACAACTGTTTTCATGTAACACTGACAAAATTAATAGGAAATATATTGACAGTTTCATCATGAATTTTAAGATATTTCCTAGTATTTCTTTAAAAAGCAAAGCCTCTCGTTACTCTTCTTAGTCTGAGGTAACAGCTGAAAACTACATAGAGCACAAATTAAGGATTGGAAGTCTATATTCAAGGATATAATACAATACAATACACATAATCTATATGCTATGCAAGTCAAATTTTAAATATTTTTTGTTATATTTTCCTTTGTTTGCACTTACACTTTGCTTGAGGGTGTATACCACCTAAAGCCAAATTAAATATTTTATAGTAATACTTTACTATTAAGTACTTTTTTCTTGATCAAAAAATGTATGTAATAAATATAATATACTTTCATTTTACACTTGATACAACTATATTACCATCTTAGATTTAAAAATGTAGCTTATCCACAGCCTAAATGATTGACTTGTTTATTCAAACCAGAACCTCCAAAGGACAATGCCCAGGCAGAGGTTCTAAATAAACTGGGCCTGGAGGCCTTCTGGACTACACCACTAGACCCAGCATCTATGTTGGACATCAGCACTTGGACTCTGGAGAACCAAGCTCCTCTAGAGCCCAAGGATCTACCAAATGCTTTCCTCCAACGCCTTTGGCTGCTTAGCCCAAATGCCCGTAGTCCTTGCTGCAACCATGCCAACAAATCACCCGAGGAGATGAGCAATGGTTTTGTGGAAGAAAGCCAGTGTGTCATCAACCCCCTTGATCTAGTTGCAGCTGTCTTCATGTCTGCTAATACTTTCCTTCAGCAGGAGATGACTGTGCGCATGGTGCAATGTCAGTTTGCTGTGCCCCTGATCCTTCCAAACATAAATCTAGAAGAACCCAGTAGCTTCCTTCTTTGGCCTTTGAGAGGTGTTGTGAGCCAATGGAGTTCTCACTTTCCGGATAAAAACAGGAAGGTCCACGAGGGGGATTTGGCAAGTACATTCATGCCAATGATTTCTTGTGTGAAGCTTGGCCACTGTGGTGTCTCCAAGTCAAAGGTGCTAAACAATGTTATTAGTGGACTCAGATCTCCCAGGGAAACATTTCTCCACAGGGGGATGGATGGAGGACAGCTACCCCGAAGACTCTCCAATGGCCTGGTAGAGATTGGATGGTATCTACCCACTGGAGACAGTGCCAGAGATATTTTCCCTGTCCCTGTGGTCATCTCTAACCTACGTGGTGATGCCAGTACACATGACAAAAACCTCAACCTTTTATGTCAAGCATCTTCAGCTGTGGTTGTTTTCTGTGGGAATCTTAGGGAAAGAGAAAAACAACTGCTTGCTTCCTGCAAATATATGGCAAGCAATTTCATATTGATTGACCTATCAGACACTGAGACAAATGAGAACAGAACTGTGGGGTTTGTTGATCAGAACCTTGAAGAAGACATGGGGCTTCCTGGAGGATCCGTCCTGCAAGGGAGGGATCTGAGTGAGGAGGAACTGGCTAATAGGCTGTGTGACACCCTGAAAGATCTTTTACCAGATAAACTGAAACTTGTTACACTTGAGGGAGCAGCAAAATTAGCAGAGGACCAAGGCCTTAATGTGGATGAGGGGGCGGTCTGTAAAAAGGCAATGGCAACAGTGGGGGAAGTATTGAAAGGTTTAGACGAGGGATCTGCTCAATTTAGGGAGAAACAGCTTCCTTTGCAGGGGCCTTTGTGGAGCAACCTGGCCGAAATAGAAAAGGAGGAGAGAAAACAGAGAAAAGAAGGAAAAGAAATTGACCCCCAACTACAAAAAGAGAAGAAAGACATCTTGGTAAAGTTGAGCAGCTACAAAATGACCCCAGCAATGAAGATTTTCACCGATGCACTTTTCACAACAGATAAAGTGGAGAGGACTTGTTTCCTTAGTTGGATGAAGCTGAAGCTTCAGCTGATGCAAATTGAAAAACAAAACAGTCCAGAAGATCTATTTACAAACCTGCAAACAGAAAAGAAAGAGGGCATGCCTGAACATTCTGATGAACTTGAAAATGGAGCCAATGATGACCTAGGGGATAGTGATAGTTTCTACACAGAGTCAACATTTGAAGAGGAAAACACTGAAGAGCAGCCTGTAAATACTGAACTGCAAGTTTCTGAGCAACAGCTTGAGATAGGCCAAGAGTTAGAGCAAGTTTTGCAGAAGTCTACAGAAAAGACCATAGAACCACAGTCACAACAGAAAGAACATCTTGTGTCCACACAGGATCTAGTCATAGAGCAGCAGTTATATACGATGTCAAATGAAAAAGAGATTCAAGGTGAAGAAATTATTGAAAATGGAACCATGAGCTGCCAAGGGGAACAGCAGGATGAACCAGAGCTGTGCCTAGATATTTCTTTTGAACATCAGGTGGCCTCATGTTCACAGCCTTTTGAATCTGATCTGTCCTCGCTGGGGCTTGAGCACTTTTTGCGTGAGATGGGCCTAATTTTTGAGCTAACACACATAAGCCCCGGCAGTGGGAGCCACAATGTGCTGCGTCTCCCTAGCTTAGCTACAGACCTTCTTCTCTATGGGATTCCACTTGAACTAATGGATGGCGATGCCTCAAACATCCCCATCCACTGGCTGGGCTGTGTCTTTGCAGAGCTCAAACGCCGCCTACCTCAAGAACAGAGCAGGATCAGAGTGCTGACAAACCTTGGAGTACACCATGCAAGGAATGCTGAGGTTCTTTCTGCATTATTTGGGGTGAAATTTCCTGAAGGAAGGAAAAGAACCACTAGAGGGGTGTACATGGTCGCCCTGTGTCTCCCAGATAACCTTAGAAAGGACATAGAGTGTGATTTTCTGTTGTTAATTGATGTAGAAGGTCTCTGCTCAACGCCTCAAGACAACAAAAGGAATACGCTGATCAATGACAATGAGATGGCCACTGTAGCAACAGGATTAAGTGACGTTTTGATGCAGAACATCTCTTCACATGTGGTTACTGAGATTGAAGCTAACTTCACTGTCATAGTCAATGCTCTCCTACGCACCAAAGAATGTGGCTCCATCCCCATTTGCCAACTCCTGGCCCAGGATGAAGGGATAAACAGTGTATTACAAGCCTTACAGTTGAGACGTGTATCTGAGATACTTCAGACTGAGACTGGGGACAGACGATCTAACAATTCTGATAACCATTATGCAAAGACCACAAGCTGTATCACCTGTGTCAAAGGACCTTGGTACAATATGTCCCTCTCTGAACCAATTGATAGCCAGTATACTAAGGCTGTGTTAAATCTTAAGCAAAACCTGTTTGGGGCATTGAAGAAGTGTGCCGCTAAATCCGAAGCCACAGGTCTTCCTGAATTTATGAGCCGTTTGTGTGCTGTTTGGGATGCAGTGAGAGCAGAATCATTCTCCATTGGTCTGCAAAATACTGACATAGCTTTAGCATTCTCTTTATTGTGCACAGAGCTTTCCCAGTGGGAGGATTGTTTCCTGGAACACATGGAAAGCTGGCTTGTGGGGGCAACAAAGAAAATCTTTGCCACAAAGGTGAAAGCTTTAGACGCTGCGATCCAAAATGATCTTCTGAGTAAGTTGAAGGATGAAGCCAGAAAGGAAGTCAAAACAGAGGTGGACAAACTCAGGTCACAAGAAGAAACATATTTGATGAAAGACAACTTTCTCGAAATGAATACATTCAAGCCAATCCTAATGAGCAATATGGATGACCTCCAGGAGCGAGTAACTGAAGAGATAATACAAAGGTTGGAGACAGTCAATGAGAGTCATTGTTCTTCCACACAGTTGAAAAAATTGGAGACATTACTGGAAAAAGAACAGGAATCCAAGCTACAAGAACTGGTAGAGAACAGCAAGTCAACTAAAGTTCTCCTTCAAGATACAAAACTAGAAGAGGAGTTTGAGGGTGTATGGAGTAAAATATTGTCCAACTTTGACTTCAGGCCTTCAGAAACAGATGATATTACTGCAAGAGTGACCGATATTCTGAAAGAGAATCTAATCAGCCGCGGGCTTCAGAAACACATGAAAAAACTAGAAGTCATCGGCCAAAACCAGACATCTAGCTTTCAAGTTTATGATGAACACTTTGGATACCGCAGCAGATTAAAGCACATGTTTGAAGACAACAACCGACTTCAGAGGGTAGAAGCTCAACAGGTAGCATGCAATGTCATAGAAGAATACAATCAGTTTGTAGCAGATAAATCTAGCTCACCAGCAGATTTCTCTGACAGCTACATTACAGAACTGTTACAAAATGTTGAAAAAGTGTTAAAGGAAAAATCTATGGAAATCAGATCAGCTTTTGAAGTTGATCTGAAGGTTTATCTCTGTAGTGCTGCGTGCCAAGTTTTCCAGAAACTACATGACCGCTATGCCAAGGACAGTGAGCTTTTGACATGTATCACTGCCACCAAGAGTAGGTACTTGGCTGAGTTTATCTACCAGTTCAGGAAGAGAGATCAGTGCCAGAGGGTGGCTCAAGCATTCACCTCCATGATCGTAAAACCTACAGTGTTGGACTACATCTATAGACCACTGGGGATGCGTATTGTAGAAGAGATCCAAGCTAAAGCCCAGCAGTATCAGTCACGACGTGCCTTCCACCAAAGCTTGCTGGATGAGCTGATAAAGGAAGACTGCTTTGAAAGCTTCCTAGAATATTTGCTTTACTATGACAACTTCAGACTGAGGAAGATCCAGGAGACGGTGGTGGCTCACCTCTCTGTATCAAACAACTTGGATAAATGGAGGCAACAGAGACTTGGAGAAATTGTAGGAAAGATTGCGACAGCAGTGAGCCAAACAGCAGAAGGTACCAATGGAGTGCTGAGTGATGCGAGGCCACTGCTGGAGAGAGTATGCCTCACTTTAGAGCGAGATGGAGATGTGGATGTCTCTAGGGCCACTCTGCATGGACCTCTCTTTAGTATCACCACAGAATGGGATCGCTTTGTCACATGTCTAATGGAGTTACTGGCTGCAATGCGTTTGGACCTAGCCCGAGAGTTCTCCCAAAATGTGGATATCACCCAACTTCTTCAGTGCCTTCCAATTCAGCCCCAGGACTATCTCTTCAACAGAGTGAGAGGCTGTGACAAGCAATGTCCTCTCTGCAGAGCCCCCTGTGAGCTGGAGGATATGGGGCATGAGGTTCACATGGCTCTGCTCCACCGGCCCAAAGGCATGTTGCCCTTTGACTTAGGCTCTCTGTCCTGCATCAGTTGCCCTGAAAGCATGACTGAAGGCAATCCAGGCCAGAGCAAGGACACAGATGACATGTCTGTGGCATGCAGGGGACTCCATTCCCTCTATCCAGACTGGAGCGTCTCCCCTGAGGACCCAAACAGCCAGATGATCAATGCTTACTGGAGGTACTGTGTGGTTTATTAAGGCTTAAATATCATAATTATAATTGGTTAGATGTTGCTCTAAAGTAATTTGTATGTTACCAGTACCAGTATATACAATGCTGTATGCAAACGTTCCTGAAATTAGCTAAATATTCCTTCATTTACAGGTATGTGTTGGCAAGGTTCAATGAGAGGTTTGCAAAGGAATATGAGCAGGAGCTAGCAAAGATTCCTGAAGAGTGGAAGAAGATCACTGAGGAGGAGGCTTTGTGCAGTCTGAAAGAGGCCTTCCTCTCTGGATGGTGCTGATATTAGCACTGACCTGTTCTGTATGCTGTCTTTATCATAACAAATGACATTTTATTGATCAAGTTCAGGTTTTATCTGGTTTAGAAGTTTTTTTTACAAGTATCAAATAATGAACAGAAATGGACAATTCATTCAAAACACTGATAATGATATTTGATTTGTTTTTGTTGTTAGCTTTTTCTTTCTATCATTTCCTTAATAAGATAGTGTCCTTTATGTAAAATATGCTTTTAAGATATCTTGTGTTGCCCTCTGATTATCTCACTTTCCTCCACTGCTTCCTGATCTGACAAGACAATGTGAAAAATAGTAAGGTATTACCATGCATTCAAAACCAAACAATGAGAAAAAAAAATTGTTTTAAACCCTGTTATTTAAAAAGAAATATGAATGTATTGGGATTTAGATAAGAGCAGAAATATCACATACTTCAAATGTCTCGTCTTTTTCACCACATATCCAGCAGTGATTTTACAGTATGTCAGTTCCACTGGTTCTGCTTTGAAATGACTTTACTAACTACAGTATGTACATAACTATTAGCCTGTTGTTTCATATGCAGACTTACAGGTTATGATGACATTTTAACTACAAAGATGTTACAGTTTAAGTGAAACATAAGTCAAAGTATTAAAATGACAAAGAACAGAAAACTACTTTGCAAAGTATTTATTTCCTTTTTGTTTCACTTGAACTCAAACGGTCACCCCTGCTAAAATCATACCACAGCAGGTTGTGACAGGATTTCAGCGGTCAGCAGATTTTCTTTTCAAATATGATAAACTGTATTTAAATTCTTGCTAAAAAAGCTGAGCTCATTATAGTGTTATAGGATAAAGTGTAGACTCACATGCAAATGCACAACATGGGACAGATTCACAGATATTTCAGGCACAACATCGCCATCAAACCTACTTGAAATATTTTATCTCGTGTGTTGGTCACATGCCAAATTTCTACAAACATGGTTTGTCTCTGCATACACTTCAACATCAACACACTTGCCATGATAGAGGTTACACATTGTAACTCTTCTTCTATGAGCACAAACAGGGTCCTCTGAGCTTCATCAACTTGACTACTCTCCACTGAGGAACTGAGCACTGAAGTTTGCCTATTCCTGCTTGGCCAATCAGGACAAACTTCGGTACCAGATATACACTTTATTGAATAAATAAAGTAGAGGGAAAAGTCAAATGGTGAAATCCACAAGAGGGCAATGTGGGATGGAGGAATTCCTGGTAGCTCAACGCTGAGATGTAAGAATAGGGTTCGTAAGTTTTAAATGACCTGCTATACCTTACTATCCACCGTCACTATCCATTCATTCATCTATTCATCTGTCTGTCTATTTTACTTGTACAGGGGATTTTTATTCAGTAATTTGCTGAATGCAAACAGCAAATTACATTCAGCAAAACAGCTGAATGTTGCAACAGCAACAGAAACATATACACATGTATATTAATCCCAATAAAACTGCCCTTTTGGAAGATAATTACATAAAGTAAAAGACATTGACAATGACAGTGACAATGACAGTGACAATGACAGTGACAATGACAGTGACTTACAGTAACTGGACATATCCCTTCAGACGGGTCACAGCCTGACAGCAAAGATCACATCAATAGTGGGTTTTTTGGCTCTGAGCCAGGTTATGAAGTGCTTTAAAAATTGGTTAAATTTTAAAAATGTACACAATCTGCAGCACTTCTTAGGTTGCCCTAGAGGACCTGGGAGTCCCAAACCTTGTTTCATTAGTGATTTTACATGCCTTTCTTCACTTGTCCTCAGCACTTTGTAAAAAGGGGCACTGTATTTCAGGATGTCTCCATGCCACTTTGTCTTTATGCCACACTTGTTTGAATAAATTCCATATATTCCATAAGTTCGATATCTTTTGAGCTATACAGTATGAGTACAATAACTGACATTTTTCTTCTCATCTATTTTCTCCCTCCCCTCTTTTATGTCAAAACAGCCCCATCCTTTATGAATTACACAAATCCAAGCACATTTATTTTTATCATCCCCTAACCAAACCCCTAATTCTAGTTGTTTTTTTTAATTCAATCTGTTAGAGACAACAGTGGGTGTACAGTTACACTCACTTCTTGAATAGTTTGGTTATCATGACTGCATTAACATTACATCACATTTTACTACAGTATATACTGAAAAACATGAGGTCTGTCATACACATACTGTAACAGCGTATTGGTACAGTCACAAATACCCACCCACACACACACACACACACACCAACACCAATATAAAATCAAAATGTCCCAGCACTGACATAAGATTCTTAGTTAAATGAAATCAGCAAAGGGTACAGAGAGAATAAAGTCAGGGCGACAAAGGTTAACATCAAGTGGTTGCTGTTTTCAGCTGCCAAGGCGTCATAACTCTAAACTCTTTTTTTCAGGCAAATATTTAGCAGACAAATTTGAACATCCAATTTCCATCATCAGTGAATGACCTCCTGCAGTTATCTGTTTTGATGAATAATCACAGTATGGGCCAATCTGCCTCGCAGCCAGACTGAGAAAACAAAGCTTTACACACAGCAGCATGCAATGAGTAGCAGATTTACAGGCCAGCATAAAGGATAAGTTTATTTATCCATTGTACTTGGCAGATCGATTAAAGCCACTGCTTTGTATGTTTTCTAGATAAACTCAGAAGAAGACAAAAAAATAATTAAAAACTGGGATTTCAATTTTCTGACATAGGTCAGTCATATCTATCATGTGTCATGATGTCAATTTGGCACAAGGTTCAGATTAGAGTTTCTCTGCTAGTTGTTAACAGACAGACAAATCCAGGGGGCTGAGGCTGGAGGGAGGTGAAAAACACAAATAATCAGGCAGATAACTGGCAACAGGTTCAGGCAGGTGAGAATGGCTCGGACACAGGCTGCAGAATGGAAACAAAAATAATCTAAACAGGGGTGACTCATATACACAAGGGTTGAATAATGGAAATAGAGGTTGCTGTATTAACTGGGAATTCTCCCTGCAGGAAATAAGATTTTAAGGGTGTGTGTGTGTGTGTGTGTGTGTGTGTGTGTGTGTGTGTGTGTGTGTGTGTGTGTGTGTGTGTGCCCACACTGAAGGTTTGTACTGAAACAAAGACACATTCTCCAACCCCCACTAACACACAATTGCCATAGCTAAATAAATAAAATAATTAGGATACTTCATTACAGTTATCTACACTCAGCTGCCAGTTTATTAGGCTCACCTATTTAACAAATACAGTCTAATACAACAGTCCCCCAATAAATCCTACCTTCATGAAGATTATAATGTTCAGGTTTTAGAGAGGTGGTGGTTCAACGTAGCTTTTTTCGTTTCTGCGTACATCATGATTTGCATTGCTGCAAAGCAATACAGAGGAAAAACAGAGCACACAGTCCTACTTTCCAGCCACAAGCAGCAACAAAAGTGAAAGCAGCAAAGTTTTGCAGGGCAAAGCTCTTTTTTTCTCAAATAGGAGGATTTGTCACTTGAAGTCTGCAATAAGTTTCAACCATAAATGTTTGCAGGTAGGGTGAGGCTGGAGAGGGAGAAGGAGCAAACATCACCATCACATACAGGTGCACGTCTTCATCTATCCAATAGATACTGATATTTATGCATTTCTGGCAGCTCCCTCGACTCATTTTACTTTTTTATTGCCTCACACACACAGACACAAGATGTACACACACAGATAATAGAGGTGGCACAGAGTGTACACTATGGACCGCAATGCACCTTATCTTCATCTAATCATTCATTTGTTTGCAGCATGACAGTCTGCAGTGAAGTGCACTGACAATGAATCACTTCAAGTATGAAGATAAAGGGAAAAAAGATCATTATAAATGTACCATTTGCATTCATGAGTTTTGTACATTTGACAACACACTAAAATGTTTACTAAACGATTAAAAACTATCGCTGTAGATCTTTTTTTATTTATTAAACAGGCTAGGACTATCAGAGCCTCCTCTAGAGCTTGGCTTGTGAATGATATTGGATTTGTGCTGCCCTACATTATTGTCAATACTTTGAAAAGATTTCAGGTAGAGCTCTGAAGTATTGCCGTCTGTCACTCCGACACCTCAAATTGGTGCAGAAACGACATCAATATCATGCCCAATTTCTTTGAAGGTATTCATAGCTCTGACAGATTTTCACCCCTGACTCTATCACAAATAGCCAGTCAACATCTTGCACCACACGCTGCCCAAGATACACAGCTTTAACCTTTTTAGTCTGGCGAGTGGGAGTGAACAGACTGACTGATTACACAACAGCGTCTACCAACCTCAGAATGGCAAGATATAAGTACCTGTCAGTTGATTTTCAATCCAAACTGAAATGAATGGGAACCAACAGCTGTCTGAAAAAAAAAGCAGCAATGTAAAATATGCACAGAAAAAACTTGAATGTCCTTCTGTACATTTCAACATCATTTAATGCAATTGTTTTAAGAAGAAACTAATCAATAGACAGTGCAGCTTGAGGCAGTGTGAGTCACCAGTCTATGGGGAGTGCTGGTGAGTGAATAGCGTTTCGGGGCTCCATCTACCCCAGCTGAGATATAGCCAATGTGTCAAAACTGGACACTTTTTACATTTTCTAGCAACAACACTTAAAAGGTCGGGGCCGATGTATAAAATATCTGCAATGTCAGATCATGTTAAATTGTAAAATAACCGAGAATACTGGTTGTGTCTGTAAGCCAGGGTTTCACAAGGCTGTAACATCTCCGTTCAACATGGCCGATATGCTAAGACATTACTTTCAGCTGAGGACATTTGTCCTCTATATCAGAGATCTCCTAGTAAGCTGCTGCCACACCAGACAAGAACAAACAGCAGCAGGTAGTGCCTGAGCTAACAGACGCATTTGAAACCACAGTAGTTCTCAAACACAATCTGACTGTGCCCTGCACATTTTGTCTGACAGGTCACAGCTCATTCTGTCCCTCGCTGACAAAGATGAACAGCAGGCAGCAGCATTCATTTATAGTCCATAATCAGTGGATGTAATGATGGGCAAACATTCCCATTCGGCACAGTCAAACGACAGTGGGGCACATGAGAGGTCCTCTGTGAAAATTGGCTGACAATTATTCACAAACATGTTTATCTTAGTCACAGTCAGGCAAATGTGCGCGCCATGAAAGTAGGTAACGGAGCCTGGAAGAAATCCTTATGTAACTATCTGAAACTGGGATTGGTGGAGGTGCTCGTTCCACTGTGTCACCTGCTGTCGAAACATCTACCAGGATTTCACCTCCAGATGTTGCTGGTGTTTTTGAACCAAGCACGATTACACAACTTGAAAACTGTGAGCTATTTGACTGACAGGGGAACTACTGAAAGTGTGTCTGCTATCAAGATTGAATATACAACTCATGTTTAATAGAGCTAGGAGGTTTTTTTCTTTTGGCTGTCATATAGGCCAATGTACGTACTGCTCTGCTGCAATACCTGTTTACCACCAGCAAAAAGCCACATTGTAAAATAATCGCCATTTCAAGTCATCCTTGTGGTTTTTCTGAGGATCTGACGATTTTCACTTCACTTGGTTGTTTTAATGATGAGGACGGCATCCAAGCATGAAATCAAGATAAACTGACAGAGAATATTGCTCTCTAACTATAAGTCGGAACATCTTTGTATTCTCTTCCTCTCCTCTTTACAAACATACACACAATCACACTGTTTTTTGTGTCTCATGCATACTTATTCTGTCTTATCGTCACTTAAAGGGCTAAAATCAATAGAGTGATCCTCTGCTTACACCATCCCTCTGCTTTCACTTCAACCACTAATCCTCTTAACATGGTCATCTCAGTACTCTCTCTGCCTCGTCTCCTTCCTCGCTTGCATCTCTACGGCATTTCCTTCCTGGAGGGTGGCTCGCGTACATACAGCACAGGCATATGGAGGTCAGGGCCGAGATGGGATGTGAGGCCAAGCTAATCTGCCATGACTGTTTGTTACTGAAGGTGTCCTTAAGGGCCACTGAATCAACATTAACCAGACTTTGACATTTACCAAGGCATACGTGCTGTGCTGCTACACCCTCAAAACATCACAGGTCAGTGGTAATCAAGATCAAAAATTCTACATACCGTGAAATAACCTGGTTTTGTAATGTGAATGTAAATGTAAAAGGCAGCTTCTGTCTCACCAGTGCAACAATGATAATCACACTTGCTCTCTTTTATTTAATGCCACTTCTACCTTTACTTCCAAGTCCAATCTTCATTCTCTTCCAGCTCTGTTTTTGGTCTCTACCAACTCCTGAATGAGATATCTGGCTCATTAGCTGTTAAATGCTTCACTATGTGCAGCTAGTGTGTCTGTCTGCCGCTATGAAAGCAGTGAGAGTGAACCAAAACAGAAAGTTGTGGGCTGGACAGCTAAACAATGAGCTGAAACTCTCTATAAAGCTCTGTAAAGCAGAGAGCTGCAGAATCAGGTGATGATTCTTTGTAGGTTCATCACTACGAGGGACCTCTTTCACATTGTCATATTATTTTCACAGTCATTTCATATGCTGTTACTATAAAAAAAAATATCGATTATAGTCACTTTAAGTCAAAGATCTGAATAACTGTTGGTCTGAATTTGAAAAAGATGTATGATTGGTGCAGCAGTGATTGACAGCTGCTGTGTTTGTGTTCTGCTGTGTTTTTCTACAGAGTTTGGAAGTTGCAGGCACATTTTCATAATTAGAAGCATCTAATTGTCGCAAAGCAGACATTATTACAAAGATTCGTTAAGTTCACTATATCCACACACACACACACACACACTCAACCAATTAATATACCTCTATATAAAAGATGCACTCATTTCAAAAGACAACTCAATCAGTCAATTACACAGATAGCTGTGGCACACTGATAACAAGGTTAAATTAATGTGGACTTACACCGCAGTAGCTGAATGCTAAAAGCTTACTCATACATCAGCAGAGAACAGAGGCAACCATAATTATTATTCAGTCCAAGGGGCCAGACATTAGTTTAGGACATAATGCATAAACACATATATTAAAACATTTAGGGGTTGGCAATGACAAACATTGTAGTTGGTTGAAGGATACAGTGTTTGACATTTGATGCTTTTAACACAACCAAACCTGTATTTATGTACTTTGGATGAGATGTGTTTACTTCTTCCAGTCATCTTCAAGACCTGCAGCTGATAATCTCCTGAATACCTCTGCCTTTTCAGTCCCCTTTTCTTTGCAAGCTGGCAAGAAAAAGCCAATCAAACACTCAGTCTTCTTTCAGGCTCCTACACAAAGACCAGCCGCGCAGAATTTCTCTGAAATATAGCAATCCATATCTACTGCTTTGCCCTATCTGTGTTTTTTTTTACTGCTCTCATGGGTTTGCCAGTGTGTTCTATTGAGTGGTCTATCTTGTATTGAATCAGTCCCCCAATTGAAGTGGTGTGAAATAGTTGGAGAGAACCTGCGGAGCAGATTTCTGAGTTCAAGTGTCAGATCCTCATCACACGTCCAACAATAGGGATAAGGAGAAGTCTTTACCAGAGAGAGAGAGAGAGAGAGAGAGAGAGTAGCTGGGAGGAGGGGAAAAATCTGAACATAACTTGATGCTGCTTTCATTGCTGTCGATGTGTCAGTGGGGGGTTCCTATTGGCAGGGCATTACATTACAAAGGGCAGTACAAAGATAAATTGGTAGAGGAGTGATAGCACATGACATTACAAGCACTTCCTAGTGCATACAGACTCACAGCCTCACGTGTGTGTGCATTTTGTTTTTTTTGCTTCACTTTCTGTCTCACAGGACTAATTTGACAGAAAGAAAGTGAAGATAATTAGATGTATTTCTTGTTATTGATTGGCAAATGATGCAGAGGAAAGTGTATTTGAGCTGTCATCATCCTCTTCTGTCTGCACCTCACTTTATTGCTTTTTTTGGAGCAATAAATGGACACTTTCATCGTCGTCCTCACCCTGAAGACAAAACAGTAAATATGATTCTGTCCTTTTTTCACACAGTTGCTCGTTTTCTCCCTCATTCCTCTTCAAGTGTGGAAGAATCTGCAGGCTATCGATGCTTTCATACAGCAAATAAAGCAAAGAGAAGAGGTTGTCCTCTCCCCCCTGAGGGCAAATAATAGGTTGCTGCACAGGTCTTGACAGCATGTTGCGAGGGACACATGCAAAAATGTAAATGTGCGTGGATGCAGACAAAATAAAGGAGAAAAGGTGGGAGGGGGCAGTTTTAAAGGAGAGAGGTTATGTGGGTCCCTTTTCTTTCTCCCTCCCTCTGTCACTCTCACTCTGTGCTGAGTGAGACAACACCGTCTCCCTCACTTACTCCTCACATCACTGTGGGCTTCTATAGAAGCTGCAGGAAAGCCTTGTCTAACTAGAGATTTCAGATCTGTAACTAGAAAGAAAAAGGAGTGAAGAAAATAGCCGACAAAGAAAAGAGAAGACAATAAGCTAATTTGCTGAACTGAAGAGACACCACACAGGGATATTTCTCAGTATCTCCAATTTTAAACATCTGCACAGGTAAGATACTTTATCTGCTGATTCACTGCATGCATTGACATTTATAGATATGCATCCACACACGTGAGGACACACACTTGTTTTCATTGCTTATTCAATTGCTTTAGTGCAATTTAAGAGTCATTTGTGTAATTGTAAAAATAAAAGTTTTATTTACAATCAATTACTATTTCAGGTATCATTTTATACAAGCAACATTTTATAATCAACATACAGGGGCTGGACAAAATAGTGAAATAACTTATTAACAATTACAAACGCTGCCATGAAAGTGGGCTGAATTGGCAATTAGCAGCATTTGTCAGCTTTGAAGGAGGTCTGACAATTTTTTATGTGAATCAAAAGGAGGCAAAAGAGGCAAATACGGATGTTTTGTAGGCTGTGGGGTAGTTAAGTACTTCGTATGTGTTGCGTGTTCATGTGTATATGACATGACACATATGGTCTTACATATATTAGAAATATGTGGTACTATCTATTTTGTAATAATTTAAGACAATACATATGTTCACGTACATTTTACAACATATAGGATTTTTCTATGATAAATAAATACGAAATATTTTATTGGAAATCTTGACAGAATACTATGCAAAATATAGACAAATAACTGACAAATGGCAAATATCAGTTACAGAATGAAACTAACATGGATAGGACATGAGCATACACAGTGCAGTATTTCCAAGATATTGGGTGTATTTGGGCAGCACACGCACAGAGATTTACACCCACTCCCCAAATGTTTTCTAAGTCTAAGTGACGTGCAGCAGAATACGAGGCTGTCATTTTGCAAGCTCATTCTCTTGTGTTTTGAGTATTTTTAGTATGTTGTTGCATGTATGTCAGAATAATTTCCTCAAAAGAAAAGCGTGCCCTGCTCAAAACACAATTACAAGTTATCTGGAAGTGTGTTTTTGCATGTCTTCGCCCATTTACTACATGGGATGTAATTTCAATAGGAAAAATTTACCATTTTTCCAGTGCTCTGTGGCATCTGTGGCACTAAGCATCTGTGTGCATCATGTCAGCATAAATTAATGGAGAAGGGAGGGTTGCACTGCCAGAATTACAGCGTTGAAAACTGAACAGCACTGCATTTATAAGCTCTGTTGTTAGAAAAATCACACCCTGAAGACAAACAAGAACACAAACAACAGGAAGAAGTCTGGCAAGTAGGGAAGTATCCTTTTCCTATCCGCAAGGTAACGCATGAATGCACACTCCGACTCTTCAGCAAGTACAAGCACAAAAAAGAAAGTTATTGACCTGTGGGAGCTGATAAATTCTGCTAACTGGCCTCGACCTAACACAGCTAACCTTAAAAACCTAAGTGTTGATTTTTCTACTCCCAGGACTTGTCCAAATGTGTACTTCTTAAATTGCGATTGTTCCTTGACAGAGCCGAGGCTATTAGAGAGGCTTTGACCTCTCTTAATGAAAGGGTCGGCATGAGATAATAACATTTAGCCAGCAGCTGATCATTAGCTATGCAGACCAAGAAAGACATTCTCGCTGCAGTGTGAAATTAAACTGTAAAACTGACTTTAAAACACCTAAAAGCAACCAGTATCTGATTCACAGTTCCATATTACTGCAATTCATACAAACCATTTGCCAACCACTTATCTGCACTAATCATACATAATCATACATCTTATGCAGAGTGAAGGGGAGAAGGTGTTTTACATTCCCAGTTCAAATAATGAGATACACCATTAAGCCATCTCATCAGAATTGCATATGACCAACTTTGACCTCATTTGTGTTACTTATTTGTCCAGCATCTGCCTCCAGCTGCCTTTGGATGCCTGAGCAGCGTCAGAGGATTGCAAGATTCATGTAAAGTGCTCGGGTTAGGAAATGTCAGTGGAGTCAGAGAGCAAAATCAAGCGGATGGAAAGAAAGAGAGGAAAAGCTGACAAAATGGGGTGAGAGAGGCTCATCAGGAGTCGTCCTTCCTGTTTTGCATTTTGAAGGTTCTCAATTCTCATCACGCCTCACAAATTAGCTGCAGGGTCTGGATGGTTTCCACAAAGGCCATGGCAACAGCGTTACTAGGCAAGGGTGGGTTTCTTCCAAGCTGTCAGATAATGTAGACGGCGTGAGACCAGATTGGAAAACATATTCCTGCCGCTGAGTATGGACACGTGCATTACAAATTAGAAATCAAAGATACAATGCTGTCTGCCACTGAGAGACACAAGTGGAGAGTGCTGCTCAGCAAGTAATGGTTACTAACAGGTTTTCAATTGGACACGGACATTTTTTTTAACATGCCCTTCAAACTGATTGCACTGATGTGCTACACATATTGAATCATTGGAGTAGGTCCATCTGCTGAAGATTTTATCAACTATCTGAATCATTTTTTCAAACAGTGATGGGATGGAAAAACTCTGTTCTGTCACCACCTTTCTCAACACAAGACTTTATTCAAAGACCGAGTTTTATAATCGTGCATAAAACAACCTCAGCGATAGCTTCAGTTTTGACAAACTTAGCATTCTGCGGCGGCTTCTCAGTGGGCTTAAATGGAGTCTAAATGAGATCACAACACTGCTTTTAGAAAATAATGAAGTTCGCTGGATTGTCGACATGACTCCATTCCATTGATAAAAAGAGACTCACAAACCATGCTTTCCTTCAAACCATGTTGGTGACTTTTTTTACTTAGGTGTAAAGTTGGTACAGCCTGATATAGACCCTTTCAATGTCTAATGTGTCCTAAAATCTGCAGCTCGGTTTCAGTTGGATTGAGACCTGGGGCCAGATGCATAAAACTGTGTATAGATTCACGACTAAAAGAGAGAAACATGCATATACATTCTTTTCATCAGATTTATAAAGCCGCACGTACGCCTGATTCTGTTTCAGAAATCTCAATCATTGTGGATCTGGGCGCACATGCACAAGCCTCATTTCCACCCCCACGGTTCGCCATGAATTGATATAGAAACGTCCTTAAACACTGTTTGCATAACGATACTTGTGCCAGCTTCACCACTCATTAGACCTGTCAATAAGAAGAATGGCAAAGCAGCAGTGCAATTTCACAGGTTGTGTTCCCCAACAGCACCGGAACAGCCGTCATTATGTGCAACCATTCGGCACAGCTGTGGGTATTTATAGTACCCGTATCATTACTTCATCACGTGCTCTTCAAAACCATCATCACTGTACTGCACAATATGTCAGTCTTCATTATTAAATGTTAGAGGGATGATCAATGATTACATTATAGAGCTCATATTCAAACAAAGTGCCTCACAATTCAGGATAAAATCAAAAGATTATGGACACAGGGAAATAATGACTTGTATGCAAATAAAAAGAATGATAAACTTCATCATAAATCTTTTAAAATTAAGTTTATAAGTGCGCCTTTGATTGACATTTTACAGAACGCTGTGTAGACTGCAAAAAATAATAATAGTGACCCATCCTGCCCTACAAGCATCTGCATTCATTATGTTTTTCCACTCATTTATTCAGTTCAGCGACATGGCCCGAGGGATGGCAATGCATCCCTGATCAGTCAGTCCACTGCTGTGGTCCAGACTGAAATATCTCAACAAGTATCGGAAGAATTGCCATGAAATTTGGAACAGACTTTCATGTGGCTGGAACCCGGTATGTGGCTTTTAGTCAGGTATGCTGTAACAACAGGTGGATGACGAGTGATTCCCAGTCTTTGGGTCAGGCCTCCCTAATGAGGGCATGAAAGATCACGGGTGGAGCATGTGGCATTTTCTGTTCTCAGCTTGTCAAAAATATGTTGCACTAAATGATAACACACTTTCCTGACAATTTCCAGAATGTATAAAACTATTTGAAAGATATCACATATCACAAAGGTGGATGGAAAAGTTGGTAGTTTCCCTACAGTTGAACTGACAGGAGAGCAGTTTAACCGACATTTCCACCAGAGATAGCCACATATCGCCACATACAGTGGCTTGCAAAAGTATTCAGCCCCCTTGAACTTTTCCACATTTTGTCACGTTACGACCACAAATCTAAATATATTTTATTGGAATTTTATGTGAAAGACCAACACAAAGTGGCACACAATTGTGAAGTAGAAAGAAAATTATATATGATTTAAAAAAAAATTTACAAATAAAAAACTGAAAAGTACGGTGTGCAAAAGTATTCAGCCCCCTTTTCTCTGAGTGTAACCAATTGCCTTCAGAAGTTGCCTGATGATTGCTGAATGATCGAATGTTGACCTAATGACTAAATAGAGTCCACCTGTGTGTAATCTAATCTGAGTACAAATACAGCTGTTCTGTGACGGCCTCAGAGGTTTGTTAAGAGAATATTGGGGAGCAAACAGCATCATGATGTCCAAGGAACACACCAGACAGGTCAGGGATAAAGTTGTGGAGAAGTTTAAAGCAGGGTTAGGCTATAAAAAGATTTCCCAAGCTTTGAACATCTCACGGAGCGCTGTTCAATCCATCATCCGGAAATGGAAATTGTATGGCACAACTGCAAACCTACCAAGACACGGCCGTCCAGCTAAACTTACAGGCCGAACAAGGAGAGCACTGATCAGAGATGCAGCCAAGAGGCCCATGGTGACTCTCGACGAACTGCAGAGATCCACAGCTCAGGTGGGGGAAACACTCTAAACACACCATCCCCACTGTCAAACATGGTGGTGGTGGCAGCATCATGCTCTGGGGGTGCTTCTCTTCAGCAGGGACAGGGAAGATGGTCAGAGTTGATGGGAAGATGGATGGAGCCAAATACAGGGCAATCTTGGAAGAAAACCTGTTGGAGTCTGCAAAAGACTTGAGACTGGGGCGGAGGTTCACCTTCCAGCAGGACAACGACCCAAACATAAAGCCAGGGCTACAATGGAATGGTTTAAAACAAAACATATTCATGTGTTAGAATGGCCCAGTCAAAGTCCAGACCTAAATCCAATCGAGAATCTGTGGCAAGATCTGAAAACTGCCGTTCACAAACGCTCTCCATCTAATCTGACTGAGCTTGAGCTGTTTTGCAAGGAAGAATGGGCAAAAATTTCAGTCTCTCGATGTGCAAAGCTGGTAGAGACATACCCCAAAAGACTTGCAGCTGTAATTGCAGCAAAAGGCGGTTCCACAAAGTATTGACTCAGGGGGGCTGAATACTTTTGCACACCGTACTTTTCAGTTTTTTATTTGTAAATTTTTTTTTTAATCATGTATAATTTTCTTTCTACTTCACAATTGTGTGCCACTTTGTGTTGGTCTTTCACATAAAATTCCAATAAAATATATTTCTGTTTGTGGTCGTAACGTGACAAAATGTGGAAAAGTTCAAGGGGGCTGAATACTTTTGCAAGCCACTGTATCATATCACTTTGAGCATACTGTGCCACACCTAGGACTCACAAGGTTATGACCTACATTTCAGCGTGCTCTTGAAGCAATAGGCACTTCATCAATCTCTTTAGACACACCAGGAAACAATCTTATGCTGACAAATGAAGAATTTTGGGTTGATCGACCTGGAGGGTTGCGGGATGTCTATGTGCTGGTGGAAAGCTGCAACATCTGACAGTAGAGCAAAACAGCATCCATGAGTTTTCTTCTGAATAGGAAAGTCACAGCTTAATCTACAGAACTTCCACTATCTTGATGGAATTTTCAATCACTATGTACTTTCAACTACATTTTCCCCACAGACCTTTAAAGGGAAAAAAACAAAGAAATCCTTTAGGGGAGAGCAAATCTATTTGGCCACCAGAATAAATTCTATATATGGGAAACTCTGATCTGTAGATAAAGGTCAGGATTTCTTTTTTTTTTTTTTGAGTTGACATTACCAAAAAGATTCACAGACATCAGAAAATCTTTCCAAGTGCAGGCGGTGATTTACTCAGAGGATGGAGGCAGTTTGGTGTTTTCAGTAGAAACTGCCAAAGCTAAAAGGCCACACAGTGATGGACTCCAACCCACCTGCATGAGAATTAGGTTTGCAGGTGTTGGAGGGAGAAGACAATCCCCAGCAAACGTTTACCTTTTACAATTTAGCTGGATGAAACCGTGTCAGACCTGTCTGGAACCTGAGTGAATCTCCACGATGTAACGAGCACCTTGTTTAAGCTGCAACAAACACTAGCTTCCCCAACACGCTGGGTTTTCTCGTACCTCGTATAGGATTTCTGTCATCTGGATTTATCAACATTTGAAACATGTTCCTGTGGTTTTCTGGCCCATCTTCTAAGATAAATGAGTATCTACTACTATACTAGCTAGCAGAATTTGAGCAAAGTGTAATTTTAACAGCACTAACTTTTGCGCCCGAAGACTATATTCAGTATGATAAGGAAAAATGTCACATTTGTTCTGATTGGTCTCAAGTTTTGAAATTTGGTACAGATATACTTTCAGATGTTTTCACCTGCTGTATGACTAATAATAGTTATGTGCAACTTTTATCTATATGGAATATATAGATAAGAGTCCCTCACAAGTGTGTACTGAAAATAATAAAAATCCCTACATTTGTATTTGATATTCAAGGGAATTTTCTACCGTTTTAGGAAAAACAGTAGTTCCATGTGCCCAAACACTAAATATAGTCTGATAAGAAAAACTCACTTTTCTGCCAAACAGTTTGACTGATTTTGAAAACGTCTTCAGATTTGTGCTTAGGCAAGCCCAGAGAACACTTCCAAAGGAAATTCAAAATTTCAGTTGTGGGCACAAATGGGTTAATGTTATTAATTACACTTTTTTCCTGCTAGGAAGTTGATAGGTATAGAGTGGAAATATTATCTTACTGATTCTGACAGCTGGGTCAAATTGTAGGTAAATTGTAGGTTGCTGACCCAATGTAAGTCAGCAGCCTATGAGATTTTACCAGCATATACCAACAATGTCATTTTTGTGTGGGCCTACATCATGCTCAGAGCCAATATCCTCAAATATTCTGTCAAATGTCCTTGAAATATGTGGTAAACTGATAGTGACAACTTGAAACAGATATTTCTTAGTGTTTGCTAATATACCCACAACAATTACAAAACAAGATATTTTCATAATATAATGTTCTGAGAAAAACATGGTGCTGACATTTTATATACTTGACCATTTAAAAACATTTAGACGAAATCAGTTTAGGTTCTAGAGCACACATTGATTCCCCCTCTTCATGATATTTTTATGGCTGTGGACTCCTACCTTGTATCTACAGGCTGCACTGATGGAGCAGCAGCGGCCAGAAATGGGATTTAACAGCTATTTGAAGGAAAAGGCACCAGGGTGCGTAATGTTCCAATGCATGATACATCACAAGGCAGTGGAGCGCAAAAAAATTGTCCATCATCTTCGATGACTCTGTGGAGAATTCAGTAAAACGTTTCTCAAGTCATTTATCCTTTCCAGAACAGTTTCAGAAAAAGTGTACACATGAGATTTGGCTTGAAACAAGACAAAATAAACCAGATCACTGCAATAGCATAAAGATAATGAAATAGGATTCTATGAAATTCCTGTGAGGATGAAGCTGATCAAACATCCCTACAAACAGAAGTTGTCTCATGGCAAATGGCCTTTGTGGTATTTGGTACTGAGTAAAATATAGGAGTTCTTGTAAGATCAAAATCAATCACTCTCAGAGCATGTACCTTTGTCCTCAAAGTGAGAAACAATAAGCCCGTTTTCTTTCTGTGTTTTTTGGAAAGTCAACTGGAACAAAGGAAGAAATATATAATTGTAAATAGTGATAAATGAAAGTGTCACTAACATCAGTGAAATCTAAGGTGATGTCAGTGACCTTTTGGTTGAGCCGATTCCCTATAGAACATGTGCAGGCTACACATATTGATTATCCATGCGATCCCAAAAGAATCCCAAATGTGAGGTTGATTACTTACTTATGATTCCTGCAGTACTTATTTATTTATTGTTGATCCTGCTCTCCTTTATTTTAAGGGTGGCCTCTGGAGACATGGATAACTTTGTGGATGAGGATTTCAGTGTGACCGGTAACGCCAGCCATGAAACAGGACTGGAAAGACTAGAAGACAGCGAAAGCCAAGGACTCAACCACAGTGACCCCCTGGACATGTTCATAGGCATGGAGCTTCTTCTGCGTTTCAAACCTCTCTTTCTGCCTCTCTACTGCCTCATAGTGGTTGTGGCTGGTGTTGGAAACTCCTTCCTGTTGGCTTGCATAGTGGCCGACAAGAAACTCCACAATGCCACCAACTTTTTCATCGGTAACTTAGCAGCTGGAGACCTGCTGATGTGTTTGAGTTGTGTTCCGCTGACTGTGTCTTATGCCTTCGACAGCCATGGCTGGGCTTTTGGGAGACCCCTCTGCCACCTGGTCCCCTTGCTGCAATGTGCCACAGTGTTTGCGTCAGTGCTTTCACTCACTGCCATTGCTGTGGACCGCTACATTGTCGTAGGTAAGGGACTTAACTGATTAGGGGTCATTTCATACTCATGAGTACAATCTTTTTCCACTATTTGTAATATTTGAACATTTGTTTCTCTGGAAAAAATATATCAATATCAATATCAAAAAATATCAAAAAAGACACTGTGGTACACTGAGATGAATTGGCTGAAATCTACACAGACTGCACTCATTTTCACCAGGATTATTTCATTTTTCTACAAATATGAACGCATGCCATCAGAATAATTTGAAAGCTGCTGTAATAAAATAACTATTCTAAACATGGCGGTGTATGTGACCATGGTGGTTTGGAGCTTTTGTCTATGCTATGTCTGTATTTTTTTCCTTTCTTCTTCAGCTCACCCAGTACGGAGGAGGATCTCTGCATGGGGTTGTGGTGCAGTGTCTCTGGGTGTCTGGCTTTTATCTCTAGCCCTGGCTGCACCGCCGTCTCTCTACACGCGCTATCTGGACCTGCGGCCCAGCGGCATCAACCTGGTAGTGTGTGAGGAATTCTGGCCAAATAGTGGCAATCTGCGGCTGCTCTACTCCTGCTTCATTCTCATAGCCTCCTATATGATCCCGCTGCTGTCGGTCAGCGTATCCTACTGTGCCATCACCGTCAGCCTAAAACGCTATTCAGTACCTGGGGAGCCATCCAACAGCCAGCAGCGCTGGAGCCAAAGGAGGAAGAGGACTTTCTCTCTGCTGGTGGCCTCAGTGCTGGCCTTCGCCCTGTGTTGGCTGCCCCTGCAGGTGAGTCTTGGATCCAGACTATTAGATCCGAAGCTAAAGCCAAACTGCGAGCCATTCTTAGCTGGACTATCCTTCTCCATTACTCCTTATCTAACCTGTTCAGTAGAATTTGAGGAAGATGATTTAGGCTTGAGACGAAGATCAGGTTTACATTCCTCTGTAGGTATCTGCTAGCAAATAATAAACTCAACAGCAATGACCTGATAGAAAAGAGTGAAGCTTTAACTGTCCGTGAGATGATTCGGTTTTATACATCATTAACCACAGAAGCTTATCATCAGGTAATTGTGTCTACAAAACCAACATTACGTCCACAATGAGCCATGCAAAAGCCAGATTAGGATTTCATCATCATATCGAGGGGTTTACATTGCAATAGGGTTGCAGAGACCTGGGGCCCCATTTTGCAAGCACTGCCTACACTCAGATCGCAAATGGTGGTAGCATGACATTTCAAAACTGATTGTCTCATGCAAAGAGTCCTACACGGCTACAGGAGTCGCAAGTATAGCATTTGTTGTCATTAGTCAGGGGTGTGAAAATGAGCAAGAGGAAAAGTTGGCTTTAAGTTGAGTGTATTTTTCAGAATTCATTACAGATTACATGCAATTAAATATGACCAAGGCCTTAACACAAGTTTTTCCATGTCACTGTGCAGGTGCTGAACTTGTTGCTGGACCTAGACCCAGACTTCCACATCATAGGCAAGCGCTACGTAAACGTCTTACAAGTCTGCTGTCATTTAGTGGCTATGAGCTCTGCGTGTTACAACCCCTTCATCTACGCCTCACTGCACAGCAAGGTGCGCATGCACCTGAAAGGCTACCTCTGTCCTTGTCGCAGTCGTCAGAGGGGGATGATGGAGAGTGCGACATCCAGGATCTGATTTCCAACTGTTCTCGCTATGATACAGCTGCTGTAGCAGCTCCTGACATGCAGAGCCCTGTCCTTACACACAAGCTAACACCTGTACCCCTAACACCGATGTTAATGTCTGAGGTGTCCAGGAGAAAATAAGAAAACTGCTCAACATCCATTTAAACCAAGATTTCTCCATGTATTTCCAGCATTTTTCGGACTTTTGATCCTCTCTTGTACAGTGTCTCCAGAGGCAGTGCTAAATAAGGCAATTTATGACAAACAGGCGAAGAAGTAGATCCACACCAGACTGTAGTGTATTGTGATGATGAAGAAGATTAACCATCCATCGGGATCCCTGTGTTTTTCTTGGACGGCCGAGCTGCTGGCATAGACAATATGCAGATCCTGCAGCTTTAAAGAGGCCAGCAGGGGTATAAACAGATCCTCGGGCTAAGGGGCTCTGTAGCAGACTTCCTGGAGGAAGACCAGGGGTGGCTACATTAGTTACAGGGCCTGGTTATACTTAAACAGTAAACGCTTGACTACAGGGAGATGACCGAACAATGAACTCTTCTGACCAGACATGGGTTACAGAAGAAGAGGATGTGCTAAAGGCACAATGTGATTGTTTTATTTTGTCCCTGGTACTGAATGTCTGTGCTTCAAAATCAGTTATATCTGATGTATTTTGTTTTACATATGACCTACATTATATTACATGTATTATGTTGAAATACACATTAGCTGCTATTTTTAATGTTATCATGTAGTATTGATTCTGTATGATTTGGCACTGTGTGTGTCATCTGTGCACATGGATAAATAGTTTTGTGTTTGTGCACAGTTTGTGTGGACCTGGGTGGAAAAGATCAATATGTAGAGCAGTGGGAGATGAAATCTTCAGCTGATATGTCACCTTGAAACCTCTGTTTGTAAAATGTAATCAATACCAAATTCATAAAGGTGTTACCTGATGAACAAAGTCTCGGTGCTTTGGCTCTGTCTGGAAACAAGATTGACACAATGATCAACTTGATATTCAGAGCACGAACAATAAAGTCACCCATAAGCATCACTGCGCTGTCGCCCCTGCCATTCAGTTCCCATCAAGTGTGATTAACGCTTTCTTTGTTTGTCAGAGCCTGGCTATCAAGTCCATTTTTGAACATGCCTTCTGTTAAAAGACTCACCAGAGAACTGGCTAATGTGATCTTAATTACATTTAAGCAGCATTAATATTGTTCAATTAGTTATTCAGAGCTCTACCGTTTTCACTAGCTCTACCGTTTTCATTATGATTGCTGCATGATAAAAGGGATATATTTTTCTACTGTTAATGAAAGGGTTACAACAATGCATTACACACAATAAAAGTATCATCATGCAGGGCAGATTGTCCATCAACAAGCACAATCAGCCCATTCAAAAAAGCCAAAACAACATTTGTTCAGTCAGGCAAATGGCAGGAACAAAAATAGTGTCGTTTTAGTGCAAGCGAATAAGCCCCAGCTCCCCAGCCACTACTGCTGAAGCCAATAGTCACCTTTTAACAATCAGATTACTTTGCTGCCTGTTGCTTGGCAGCTGGGTTGCTCTGGCCTTTCTCTTTAAGTGAACCTTGAGACTACATTCAGCCCACTCAATTAGATTTTTCCCCTGATGCTCTTTCTGAAAGGGTCTGCAAGAGTTATAGTTTTGTTTTTAAGACGGGAGGTCAGTTGTTTGAGAGGAAGATTTCACCTTCCTCCAATGACATAATGTCACGCACAACGTCAATCCACGGTTAAAGCCCGTCTGAAATGTTTAGTATAAGCAGCTATCAAAGTTGAGGTTTGGGGGAAAAAGACATCCTTAGTTATTATCTATCAAAAGTTTAACACTCAAAATAACTTTGTGGCTGCGACTTGATCAGATCTGATTGACGGTGGTGTTAACATGAGCAAACAACCACACAACATCACATTTTGATTTCAAATATTCTTAATACATCCTGATTGGTGCATGGACCTTTTCTAACCTTTGAACTAGTGAGAAGAGCACAGAAAAAAACAGAAATACAAAAATCTCTCAAGTTAAATAACCAAAACTCTTCACACTTTGCCTTTGTTTGTGCAGATTGTGCAGTAATGTAGGACCCAATTGCTCTAAGTAAAACGCTGACGTATTGTAAGACATGAATGTATTATAAGAAATGGATACCAAACTCAAAGCAGTGATTTCATGTGAGAGTGCTTATTGTTGATAAAGGAATGGATCACCTAAACAGTGAAACAGTAAAAAAAATATTGAATGGTGACATTAAGTTTGTGTATCATTACAGTAAGTAAGGTGCTGCAGCTTTGTTTCAACCTTCTCCAAAGCTACAGAAGTGGCCAGACCCTCATCATTTTTGTCTATGAAGGCCAAAAATTAACAAAGACCAAACATCTTGGACAGTATAATCAAAGCCGAATTATTGCACTGTGGGTGTAAAAGTCCAATATTACAGTATTATTCTTCTGCCTCTCACAGGCATCAGTAACAAGCAGATGATGCCTTTATACTAAGCTGTCAGAAATCTTGTTAATGCAAGCCTGTTATAAATGCAGAGTGCACGTAAAAAACACAATATAACATGATGTTATTTTTTGCCCTTTTTGGAAAGATGAGAGCTTTTTCACGGCCACTTCAGTTGTTTGGATAAGGCTGAGAGCTGCACCAGTTAATTTGCTTCATATTACAATATATGGACATACAAGCTTTGGTGTTTCGACGACACAAGGGTGAGTGGATTCTGTTTGTATAAACAAACTAAGCTCCTTACAGTGAGGATTTAGACTTGCTTGTCCCCTGGGCTACCAGACAGATTTCACTTAAACCACCTTAAATTATGGGCTGTGGCAGAGTGAGAAGGTGTTGAAGGTGTTGTTAGATGAAAAAGAGAATATTCAAAATATACTGCAGGCAATTATTTTTGAGTAAACTGGACAATAAAATTACCACACGACTGGAAATTGTGTATTGCTGTCACAGTCATAAATTCATTGTGCAGATATCATGAAGAGCACCTGCTAATCCTTTCAAGCAATGAATCACAAATATGTTTTCTTGTTATTCAAATAAACAAAAAATGTAATATATGATATAAGTGCATTATGCTAGTTGACTAAATAAACAGTGATATACTGTCCAAAAGTTATTTTATGTGTATTTGAGTTAGTTAATGCGAAAAATGTGACTCACTATAGCATGTTGAGTTACAAAGTGGTATTACGAGACAGGCTAGCTGGTTAGCATGCTACCTTCAGTAGATTTCTCTGCAACACAATACATAGACGTATTTGATGTAACGTCAGAACTGTTACTTCTTCACATTCTGTTCATAATTTATTGTTAATGTTTTAATGTTTTAAATTAAAAATCTCACATGTAGCTCCTTTAACCTTTAGCTGCTTGATGTTCCAGTAAAGTGCAAATAAATTCGATACATAATATGAGAAATACCCTAATAAATAGGCATTATTGAAAACATACTGTACGAGAAACACAAATGTACACTTATAATTTTTTTTATATTTACGCCGTATATTTGAAAAGGTGATTTACTGTAATTTAACTGTGGTGGCCTGCATGTCTGTAGTACAGTACATAGTGGAAATGAAATATCCTGCTTATTGTTTTGCTAATGAAACGTCAAATCTAATGATAAACCACTTTGGGAGGTTCAGGAATGCATTAGGTCTTGGACAAATTGAGTTTGATTATTAAGACTTGATGTTTCATTAAAGACACACTTAATAACACAGAGAGCAGCAGGAGAACACCAGTTCATTAGAAACATTAACTGATTAATAGTGATTGTTCATTATGGTAGAAAAGAAAGATTATTTTCTACTGAGTGCTGTTTTGTATGTGTCACAATACTCAACTCAACCCTTACATAACTTCAGTCTAAGAATAGTTTGTCTACATAATGCATTCAGACCAACCCTGCATTATGAGGCTATGAGTCAGAACAGCTAATCAATGAAACCATATTGATTTCCCAAGGAGTCCGACTGCAGTATGAGTTCGCTCATTAAAAGCTGAGTGTAGAGAAAATGGATCTGTAATATCTTGGGCCTAATGCCACGGAATGATGGACCGCAGCGTCGGGACATTTCTTTAAACTTGACTGCCTTTTAACATTTGCAAATATGGAGTCGCTTTTTCAAGTAGTGCTTCTTCAAATTGCCTCAAGATTTGACTGGTAAAAGTATTGAGTTGAAATAATAGAGTGAGGGAAGGATATCTTTTGGGAGCCTTTCATGAATATTTATGAATGAGGCTTTTCTTTTTTTATTCCTCTATCTGTGACCTGATGAAAAACCAGAATCTGATGGGCAGATGGATCTTCACCAGTCGTGGCTTGTCTTAAAAGGCTGCCATTATTCTGTTTTTGTCAACAAATCCTAAAAGAGGGCCAAAATCAACAATGCATCAGACCATGTCTCGCTACTTTCCAACTTCCCTCAACTGTCTGTGGCCCACTCGTTCCTACTGAAGATGTAAATCTTGAAAGGTCACTAATATATAACTAGTATATAGTTTTAAAAAGATTAAGTAATGTAGTGTGGTTTTTAGCAAACGTTTTTAGCTAGGGGATTTACCGTTTGTCGAAATGACTCAAAATAACTATAGTGCACGTGTTCATCATAATGAAGGAAAATGTTACTCAGTGCTACTGTGTAGCTCAACTGTTTAATAGTTTCTGGACAACAATAGAGGTATATGGCACAGAGGAATAAGCTATAGCAGACACTGACTAAACAGACAATACTTGAAGGCTCAATTCATTTGTTGAAAATAAGAAAAATTTAGAATATCACCAGCCTCATCATTATCCCAGTATTTAACACTGATCAACAATGAGCTTGTACGGAACCCCGTCTCCCTAAAATAAAATCATATACAACAAATTTGCAAAAGCAAATGTGTTTTGAAAGAAAGTTGTGGCACCCAGAGTGTGTTTTTATCAAGATGATAAGGGAACATTTTAATGGAGGTATCTGTAAAGTTGCAAAAACGTATCAGCAAAATGTTCACTCATAACGTCTCATTTGTTTTCCTACAACATCTGCTCATCATGGACTGCAAAAAACATTGCCAGTCCAGGCAGCAATTACGTTTCCACTTGAGCATATTAAGCAAAACATTTTAGTGGTATATGAGCTAGTTTTCAGGACACAGGGTTGCTGTATACCACATACAGACCAAGGACTCAGCAGTATGGGCTTTTAAAGAAAGAGAACTGGCCGTCCAAACCTTGACAACCTCAGGGTTCATACTGGTTATATGCCAAGTGCTCAGCTGGTGATGTATCGATGTGATCTACAAAGAGCTCTATTGATGCATGAGAGAGCCGCTGTATGAATAATGGACAAAATATCAAAACAATAACAGCCTTAATGTCGTTGATTCACATTCTCCTTCTTTCTTTCTCTCATTCTTTACCTGCCTCAGTCTGTCTGTAGATTAGATTTCTAGAACGTGCGTCAACTTTTGCAGACATTGTGGTGAACCAAGATTGTCAGGAAACATTTCTAACACAACTTCCGCTCTCTCTCTCTGTGTCTCTATGTCTCTCCCTCTCTCTCTCTCACACAAACACACACACACACACACAGGTCTCCTCATTGCAGGCTTGCCCACTTGACACATGCAGCACACAGCTGTGCTGGATTTATGATTACCTTTATGTGCGACGGTAATGGCAAAGTGCTCAGACATATGGGCGTATCATCTGCCAGGGCCTTCCCTCCCTGTTGAAATGTATAAATGCCAACTGCAGAATGGATCATCACATATTCTGTGCACAAACTAAACAACCTGAAACCTGAGCACCAGTTCAAACCACTGGTTTATTTGGATTTACAAAAACATGTTCCACTGACGGTCAGACACCCAGGACACACAGTCATGCAAATAAATGCTTTTTATGTCATGCTTTAGAATTAATGTACCTTTAGCTATAGACGAGGGTCACACAATCACAACATCCTTGTGTAGATTGGAGGGAGAACACAAGGGCTCTTCAACTCCAGCAGTGTCCAGCCACAAAGCAGAAGCGGCTGCCACTGAAGAACTCTTGGGAGAGCAGAACATGGGAGTGCAATCCAATTACAGAGCTCTGAGATGCATGTTATTCAACCCGCTCCTCTACACTACGCAGGATATGAGGGAGAGAGAAAAAAAAAAACAGACAAAGGTGGCAATGTGATTTTCTCAAAGGATGTCTGATTGTACATGACGGGTTGATTATGGGATGTAAATACTCCTCCTACTTACTTGCTAACTCTGAAAATTAAGACATGAGTTTAAACAGCTACAGTGTGCAATTGTGTATATGTATGCACATACACACACACAACATGCCCACGAATGCACAGGTGCACTTGTCCACCCACATACAGCTTACTTTTCATATTAAATTAGTATTAAACGTCCTTCTGGTGAATGCAGTTAGAGCAAGGTCTGTATCTGTCTGTATCTGTGTCCTTTTATGCCTCCTCCAGAACAGTTTCACCTCCTCCTGGACTCCGTTACTGACCAGCACATACAGCACAGGGTCCACCACGCAGTTCAGACTGGACAGTGCCAGCGTGCATGAGAAGTAAAAGTGCATTTTTTGCTCAAACTGGCAGTAACTTCCTTGATAAAGTGAGTCACTGCTGTGGTAGAAGACTAGTGAGCGTGTGAGCAGGAGAATGTGATATGGAGCAAAGCAAATTGAGAAGATCCCAATCACCCCAAAGGACAGCAGGCGGACCTTCCTCTTAACCTGGGCATTCAGGCCGGGACTCTGGCCCACAGTGGCCAGCACCCTCCAGTAGCTCACCGCCAACACCAGCAAGGGCAGCAGGAAGCCGATGCCCACTCTGAGCAGGTTGAACAACGCCACAGGCCTCTCCATGGGGTACGTCTCATAACAACGGTCATTGTTGTTTATGTCATCATGGGCGTCTTTGAGATTGTCATTGACCAGTACCATGATGTGCAGCACCATCACTACAACATAAACAGCGGCACACTGTGCCCAGGCGTAGCGTGACGTTCGGTGGGTCTTGGAGCGGAGCGGGTAGGTGACTGCCAGGCAGCGGTCCACAGAGATACAGCAGAGCAGGTAGATGCTGATGTACATGTTGGAGTAGTAGAAGAAGCCAGCTATACTGCAGGACATAACACCAAGCTTCCAGCGGTGGTCCTGCTGGTAATAATTGATCCAAAGGGGCATGGTGAAGAGGAAAAGCATGTCGGAGATGGACAGGTTGAGCAGGAAGATGCCCAGAACGTTTTGCTGCCGCATCTGCTGCCAAATGGGGCCCAGGGTCAGCACGTTGAAGATCAAGCCAAAGATAAAAGCCAGGATGTAAACAGACATCAGGAAGTCACTGAAGGCACTCTCTCCGATTTTAACACACACTGGAGTTGAGTTTGTGGTTGTCGCTGGTGGTGTGAGTGTAACGTTCATTGTTTCTTTGGTTTCCTATCACTTGACTGGTTAGAAATTCACCTGCAATCATAAAAAAAATAAATAAATAAATAAATAAGAGTTTGTCAGTATGGCTGGGTAAAAGTGACACTGGCAACATGAACTTAGTCCTACGATACTTTAAACTCTATAGTACAACTTGGACATTTTGTATCCCCCATCCTATTTTGTGGTTCAATGAGCACAAGAGATAAAATCATTAGGTTGTCCTCTGATGTTTTGGAGTGTGAGGCAGTTTGGCTCAACAGCATATGGTGTTTGGGCAGACAGTTGAAGTTTCCCCCTGTAGAGAAGGTACAGGCTTCGTCACGCTCCCCACTGATAACAGTTTGCTCCTGCAGTACTAATAGAAACTGAAATTGTCAAAAGTCCCTCCTTATTGCCTCAACTGCTCTGTATGGAGAAAAAATGTCATGCATTTTCTTTATAAATGTCCTGGTTTCACGGAAACTGAGAGCATTAAGGAATTAATGCCCTATATCAGATGATTTAGATGCAGAAACCTTTGCTCCCAAACCCCCTAGCCGATCACATTATTTTAAGTTGCCGCTTTTTTGTTGCACTTTTTGCCCTTTTTACGTGGTCTAAGTGGCAGGCAGGGGCAGCACATACTGAACTCACAAAGAGAGCGTTTGCATTTTGTGCTTAATAGAACTTAAGTCCAATTTAATGGCGCAATAAGAATTTGTGATTCTGTGGGGACAAAATGATCTAGCAAGACCCAACCAGTTATTGCTAATTTAAATGTATCCTTACACAGACTGACTGACAGTACAATTTAATGTCTGATGTAACAGGCGTCAGTGGCTCAAGCTTCTCCCCCGGACAAGAGGGATTTACTGTGGCTTGAATAATGAGTAATGTGAACTCCATGCCCTATATGAATTAATCAATTAATCACTTCTCTCATTTATGCAGTAGATGTATGGTCAGTCCCAGTTGATCACAAAGCTGCCGGTGTGATTCCTGCCTGTTAGGCAGACACATCCTAGATATTAGTCTGTGTTGCTTCCTGTTTAAAATGTTCTGGGGCTGAAATGGCAAATAGAGGCCAAAGAAACAAAATCATCAGATCGTCAGAAAATGGGTGATAATAAAGTCACCAGTCTCTCCTTAATCTAGATCTCTTCAATAACTTCTTACAAAGACAACATATGGTTTCCATTTTTTATGTGACAAAAGCCCTTTTCTTTATACAGGTTTTTATACACTGACTAGATTTTGTTCTGTCAATTTCCTCTATCTCTGAGATATCAGCATTAGGGAATTAAACCTGTGTTCTGCATCTTTCTGGCTATTCTTCTGTATCTCAGTGGAGTTCTTTGATGTTTGTTTCCTCTCTATGTTGTGTTCTATCGCTTAGGCTTGGCCCCGGTGTGTTTATTGGCTCAGGAAGCATCTAATGCCATTATCGTCTGGACAGAGATCAGCTGTCCCATCCAAACTCAATAATGGAGAAGCCATTTAGAGCCAACTCATCTTTAGTGAATGGTAATGTGTGCCTGCACCCGTGTGTGTTTTCAAATAATGTGGTTGGGAAACTACACTGACTGTGGTATCGGAAAGTTTTGCTCATAAACCTGAAACTTTTTTTTCAAAAATATTCATAGGATGCTGTTTAGTCATCAGTCTAGCTGCTCTGACTAACCACACATTGTCTTCCCCTCTAACTAACAATGGGCCTATAAGTGCACATGCTTTCATCTCTGCTTTTTACAATCAATATTTTCTTTTACCTCCAGGCTTTCATCTTTTGGTGTATGTTTCACATGTAAAGCAATGTTTCCATTTTCTTTTGTCACATAGTCCCGGTGCATGCCTGCTTTACAGAGCTGGTCCAAGCTTCAGTCTGTCCTCTCATCCATCTGAGCCAACTATGCGTTTGTTAATATTATAAGCTGAACTAAGCCTGGTTGTTATTACACAGTCTTGTCACCAGTGAGGCTTTAAAAGAGCAAAACTTCAAGAGGGGGAATGCGCTGCATGCCAAATCTCCTTTTGCAAGCATAATGGAAAAATATGTTTTATGGTTTGCCTCCCTAATACCAAAGCTGTGTTTTAAAGCTATCACAGTCCACCTGTACAGTACGTTCCTGTGAATTTCCACTATTTTTTCTTGTCAAGCATTTCTCTGCTACACTCTCCAACCTGTTGTAGTGACCACCGCTGGGAGAAGCACAGAAAACATAAAACCCTGCAGAGAATCAACATTTCCAGCCTAATTAGTTTTTGCAACGCTGACTCAGAGACCCTCAAGCAAGACGTCTTTCCCTTGACAGCTGTCCACTGGGGACGGAAAGAAAACTAGCAAAGAAAGTGAGGCTTTCAGACTGAATTAATACCTTTAACACTTGTCTTGCTAAACATAAAAAAGAATATGTCACATTTTTAACCTTTTCACTGTTTTGAGTCTGGCATAATTTCCAGAGACCTTACATTCAGAACTGTAATCAAACATGGCCTCACCTGCTGTTTTTGATCAGAAGTGTGTCTTGATTGTAAAAGAAAGCTGTCCAGTGGGTGAAGAGTTTCAGACACATTCCAGAGCTGTTTCAGGTTTGGCAAAGTTCAGTCCAGCAGGGTCAGAGGACGAGGTTCAGAAGAGACTCTTCAGAGCTGCTGACATGCAGCCAAGCCACTACAGTCCCACATGGCACTCTGAAATGATTACTACACTAGATAATGATCGGCCAATACAACAGCTACTGAGTGCAACCGTTATTCTCTCTGATCTTTTTTCAGTTCTGGTTGAGGTTGCCGTTGACACCCACAGTTGAAATGTCAGCAAAGAGTGTGGGGAAGGGATGAGACGAAGTACAAAAAGGGGAAGACACATGTAGGAGGAGGGAGGTTTGGTTTTGCACACGTGCACAGACGTTGCAGGGGTGGGGAGAAACACTAGACTGTGATCGACCAGAAATGATGCAGATGTTAATACTCCTGAGAGAAGAAAATGAATCTTCTGTTTCTGTGTAATGTGAGAACTGTATGTAAGAGAAACTCTGTGGGCAGACAGCCACAAAAAATATAACATATCTAATCCCTGAATTCCCCATTTTACTTTCACATTGTTGTGGATCTTTTCATTGCGTAGCCAGTGTAAATGTAAATCACACTGAAGCTTTCACTTCATCATTTTTCTCCCATGATGCAGATTTAGGCTGATCACCTTCAGTATGACTCAATGAAAGAAAACTGGAGGACTTAAATGATTTACATGCTGTGAGCTCTGTACCGGGCAGCGGCATGAACTCTGTGCTTATCAGACACAGTATTTTACCCAGAACAAGCCTGTGTCAGTGCAATATCCAAGGCTCTTTTTATGTTTATGAAAAGAGTCTGTGACGGAAGCCTGTTAATGTGTTGAGTAAACATTTAAGCCAGCTGTGAATGTCATGTATTTTCCAAATGCATACCTGAGGCCCACTACAGAAATGGCTGCGTGAGGGAAAGAGGAAGATTCAAAAGAGGAAATGGTTAATAGATTTTCCCTGTGAGTGTTACAGCAAAAAATTCTAAAAGGGGCTTTCTTTCCTCACCGCACCTCATCTATCACCTTTTTTTTCTCTATCCGTCAGAGTCTGGCTCTGTGGTGGTGGATCACATTTATGATAGATTTGAAGGGTTTGATGAAAATGCAAAAGACGAATGTTGGTAAATGTGTTTGTGGGTACCTGTATCAGTTCAGCTGATGGTTTAGTTTAGCATATATTAGAAGGTGAAAGTAGAGGCTTGGCTGACAGCATATTTATATTCTAAAGTTCAGCTGAAGTTAGTATGAAACTTCAGCAGTCTGTGTTGGTCAAGTCAAGGGGGTATTTTACAGAGCTACAGCCTTTTTAGTAAAAAATACTATTTCTTTTCTGCCCAGACAGTGTTCACTTGCTGAGCTGTGGCAGGATTGTAAAAGAAAGAAACAATTTCTACTAAAAAGACTAACTTTGACAGATAACTATTCGCTTTGTCTGACTCGGACTGCAGAAGCATTTTAGCTTCAGCTGAAGGAAGGGATCCCTTACCACGCGGTATGGAGAGGGAGAAAAGTACATATGAGCTTGTGAGCATTGTTTAAAATGTGAACCTATTTATTAAATTTAGGTTGTCGTGATGTTTTACCTTCATCATTGCAAATCGTTACACCGTGAAGTTTAGATGCTCAAACTTGAAGGGAGGCATGCTGTACTACATATGACTCTCTAATGACAACGTAAGTATAACTTCAGGAGCTCTTTAGAAGGATGGATATACGGTGCAGTGCAATTATATTATTTAAAGTCTGTGCTGCATATCTGTTATTCTTAAGTGCTCCTGCTTCCTATACAACTTATTATGCTTGTTATGTTGTGAACAGTAATACATAATAATTACAACCCTTTGTATTGTATTACCATTTCCGGCTACAACAACAGTATATTGCCATAAAAACAGTGCAATATTATTATTGGCAATTTATTACCTAAGTATTACCTTTTATATGCTTGCTGATTTGATACAACACTTTCCTAAACTTCTGACTACATTGTTTTTGAAGGTAACAAATCAAACCAACTCGAATTTTGTCAAATTTATAGCAATACTGCAGTCATCTGTGGTCTCACACCCAGGCAGGTCAGTCACCTCACTTTGCTGCTTCTCCCTTTTTAAAGGTAAGCTTTTCCATGACAGAGGTTGACATTTTAAGAGCACAACTTTTAGGTGGAAATTTTGTGATAGCTCCAAGTTCAAGAGTTGAAGAAGTGTGCTGATATTTTTAAAATGACATTTGACAATGACATTTTGCATCTTCTCTTTTTTTCATTCCTAAGCGTGAAGTTGACATGTAGAAAATGAGACATATTGCTATTTTTGAAGAGAGAATAAGGCGATGTGCATATTGTTAGTTTCCCAGCAACAGCGTCCTCACTTAAACCACTGAAAGCTGAGCTTATTGTGTACTTGACCCTTGTTGTTGATGTCACAAGTTTCATTTGAAAGTAGCATAAACCTCCACCGCTACATGGAGGTTGTCCTCAACAGTAACACGACAGCACTGGTTCAAACACTTCAAAACAACCTATGTAAGTTTTATGGACAAGTGATAGTCATACAGTCATGTGACTTTGACTGACGCAGAGTGTAAGGGAGAAAACTTGATGACCAGTTAGCAACTGACAAATCAGCTGTGAGAGAAAAGAAAAAATGAATGCAGAACAAATTGGCTGGATTGTAAAATTGTTCAATTTTAATGTAAATATAATTTTACTAATCCATTTATCGATTAATAAAAATATCAATCGCTCAAAAGATAAATATGATGAAATGCAATTGTTAATCGGCACATTTAATTAACCTTTTACTACTGCTAATTGACAGTTTATTGTGTTGTTTAATATACATTTAATTAGTCACCCTAAAACCTTTATAGCTAATTTCAAGCACCAGCTTGGTCTATTTCTTTATTTTGTAAATTTGTAGGGAATGGATATTTGCATAATGGACCATGATAGTGTTTCTTTATCCTACAACAAACCATTCTGTGAATGTAATACTATGTAATATATACTTCTTAATTTTGTGATCAGGTACAATGAGAAGTATGTCATATCTCCCACTGAGTTTAATGGTGTGATGTGAAATGAGCTCTGGTACCTTTGGTTTTGCATCTGTCTGACAACCGGAATTGCTCTGCAATTTTCCAAATTGTTTTACACCGTTGATTTATTCCCTTTCGAAATGCATTATGCCTGAGTGCAAGGGCGAACTCAGCAGCTGGCATAGCCGTTTAATGGACTTGATGGCCAAACTGCAGGTCACTGGTTCTGCAGTCAGAACGGCTGATGATGAAAATGCAATCGGAATCATGTTACACAGTCACAGACTAAACATTTCCAGAGCTAATGACGTTTTTGTTTTGTGTGTTCACTGGTAGTGTGTCAGTTGATCTCAGGAAGCAAGATTACTGAGATTTATCAAGGTGACTTGATAACGACAATGAGTAAAAACCCTGAAAAACGTTACTTACTTCAGTCCGCATTCCAGATTTGGGAGGGTTGGGAAGTCTTTCTTGGCAATGTTATCAACAAACGTCATTAATGCTGGTTTCCTGTCATTTCCCCTGCAACAAAAAAACACACAAAACAGAGGAATCTACTGAGTAGTATAGGTCAATTGTTGAATTATTAACAATAAATTCAATAAACCTTTTTTAAAATGTTAACGTTTCAGTACATTTCTTTGGTCTTAAATGATAATTCTGGAGATATTCTAAATTTTTCTTATTGTAAACCAAAATAATGAATTGATCCAACTAACAAGTATCGTCTGTGTAGCCGAAGCCTGATATAGGCTATTCTTCTGTGCCATAGAGCTCCATTGTTGTCCAAAAACTATTAAAAACACATCAATGAGTACTGGGTGACATGTTCCTTCATAACTATGAACATGGCCACTGTAGTTCCTTTTGAGTCAATCCCACACGCACATTTCTGCTGCTAGAAATACTCACTAAAGCGCCAAATGTGTATTAACCCGCTGCTGAAAATAGTCCCTGACAATTCTGCGCTTTACTCCTGTCTGAGTAACATTTGCTAAAAACTACAACGACAGCTGTTTTAGGAAATGACTTTTTAAAAATTAAACTATATATTTTCCAAGCTGTTTTTAAAGTTTTCAGTATGGGAACCAATGGGCTTGGGGTTGAGAGCAAACAGGATAGGGAGTCAGAAAGTATAGAGAGACAGAACTAACCTGTTTAGGGTTAAAGGTTAGGCCTCTGAATCGACGCCCACATCTCAGATTTCTTCAGCAATACAAACAGGACGAATGATTAAATTGAAACTAAACAGCAATTTAATCTAATAATTAGTCTACTTATTTACCTTAGATTGAGCAAAACTATTCTGATTTGTTGAGTGTACACTTTCTTAGTAAACATGGAGGACAATCAATGAAAAACCTAAAGCCATTCACTAAACCCATTGCTATGGGAGAGAACACCGTACATCGCCGCTTTCAGTGGGGAACTTACATTTCTCAAGTTATCCTCCTCTTCTGACAAATTCGCAGGATTAGATGAAGCTAAATAGAGACTTCATTGCTGGTCTCTCTGATGTTTGTCTCTGTCTCTTTGGCTTGCTAAGTGAAGGGTCCCCTCTGTCACTTGCCGGTGCAAAGACAGTAGCCTGGAGATGTGGAGCTGATGGGATAGTGACAAACCTGCCTACACTTGAAAGAAATAAAAGGAGACAGAAAGAGAGAAAGAGGGCATTTGGCATTGTTTGGCAATGTTGATGGATGCAGTGTAGTAGGATCAAGGGTGCACTTTCACCAGAGTAGCTGACTGAAGTGCGCTCACCACAGAATGGAAAACAATTCTCTCTCTTCGCCTCTATAGCCGTAGGGTCCTCTTCAGTGCCACTCAGTCTGCGAGGTGTAATATATGTAAAAAAATTTCTTTGTCCTCTGACAGCTGTGAGTGGCTTTTTGTGTGTGTGCATGCTCAAATGTACATGCAAATCCATCACATCTTAAGTCCGTGTTGCATGCGTCCATATGAGAGCATCTTTATGGCATTTACCCTAATGTCAGTACGTTTAAGCAGAAATTACAGAATAATCTTCTCCAGAGAGGGACAAAATAACAGTCTGTAGAGAGTAAGAAGAGGTCCCTATTAGTTTGTCTTGCGTTATTCAAAGCATGTCTTCTGCAATAAAAAACTTAAGTGACAGTAATGGTCCTTTAGCACTGAATCATCATCATCATCATGACTGTGTGTTTTCTCTCTAGAAAGCTCCAATTTCTAGATGGCAGTCATGTACGAATGAATGCTACAATAAATAAAACATCCAAGACAAAAAAAATATTGTTCAGGGGTTTGTATTATCTGTTACCAAGGCTAGGATTATCCTTCAGACATGTCATACACAGTCTACGCATATTCGACTACTACATAAACTTACAGGTTACATGTGTGTATAATAGACCATTGTAACTACAGTATGTTTTATATTGTATCTAGATCATTGTACTTCACAGAAACATGCAACACATTGACATGACAGGTAGACAATAATCAAACAACATCCACTCTCCAAAATCTAGTTTAGTGACCCAAGCTGTCCATCTACGCACTTACTTCATAGGGAGAGGTGCTGCTCTTCTTAACAACAATACAAAAAGGAGCTGTGTTGTTTAAAAGAAGTGTCCATTTACCTGCTTAGGTGTAAAAATGCTGCCTTCAATGACAATATTTGAATCTTATATACACACACAACTGTGAGGACATGTTATTCACCATTTAAATACACAACTGCTTGACTTCAGGGATGGGAGAGAGTGGGCGACTCAACACAATAGAAGCAATTTTCACCATTCAGCATCAGTCATTGTGACTGATTTGACTGACTAATGTGTCAGCTGCAGGTAGAAATGTCCCACATGGCTGTTAAAAACCGTCTGGTCATAGCAGGTAATGAACAGCCCAAATGCTAGACTTCATTTAAACCCGCAATGACGTCTTTAATCACATATGTTTTTTAAGAGTCTATTGTGGTTAAAAGCTAGTGGTAATTACTGGAGGATTTGCTGTCACCAGATCAATACTTCCAGTTTTCACTACAGGACGTGCATTTATGGGAATGCATTTGTGAATACAGATGGGTTTGACTCCATGCCTGCAAATTAGTAATTACCAGCACAGGAAGAGAGGAAGTCTCTTGTCACTGTAAGGCCGTCCATCTCTGAAAAGAGATTGAGCCTGCCATTACTGAAGACATAAGAGGGACTGTAATTCCAGTCAGTCCATTTAAATGACACACAAATGTTAGCCGTTTCATTTTAAATATGAACTTCTATTGGTTTCGATAAACACACTTACGCTAAATTCTTATCTTGATCGCTTGTGGTGAAATGGCATTTTTAGAGAATTTTGCAGTGACAGAAATGAACATACTGCTTTCAACTTTGTCTCAGATTCTGTCTGTCGAGACGCCCCAGTTCAGCCGCACAGACGGTGTTAAATAGAGTCGAGCAGAGTCTTCATCATGAAGAGAGTTTAACATTTCAAAAGACGAAGGGGGACCAATAGCAGCAGAGGTAAATGATCAAAAGGAAGTTTTGATGGTCTCAGGCTGGAGCAGTGAAACTGGATTTTTTGCTGTAAAATTGAGTGCTGGCACACAAATGCTGTGCTGTTGAAGTCTAAACATATGATTTTTAGCAACATTAGGTCTCTTTCAGGCTCTGGGTCAACCATCCCATCCTCTCTCCCTCTCCCTACTTCTTTCCTCCCTCCTAAATGAGCTTGAGTCCTCTGTCTCTCTCTGCTCAGAGGATGCTGACCCTCTCAGTGAGGCCTTGCACGTCTGCATCCTCCACGCCTTCCTCATCGTCGGAGCCCGGCGCAGGAGGAGGAGGCACGAGGTGAGCGGGGTAAGGCAGAGTATGCTCACGGGCAAACATTTGCCAGCGGCTGTCGTCGCTCTCATGGGTGATGTAACGCCCGCCGAGTTTAGTCTCCAACTCCCGCAGGTCCAGCCATGCCTGATAGTCCTGAGAAACGAGAAGCGGGAATAAACACAGGGGTGAGGTTTCCATTTCAGGAGCCTTGAAATTAGATCAAAGTTAAATGGGCTTTTGAGTGTTTATAGCACATCATCCAGTAATCACTTTAGGTCATGTGGCTGTGTGTGCCAGTAAGAACTTGAATGACCCGGACCGTTTCCAAGGAAATTAGACTTTCATCCAAGTTAGGACTACTGTGACACTAAAGCTAGTAAATGGACGTTCTTTCAACAAAAACAACAGTGGACTTGTCTAAGCCTACAGAGAAAGCTGGCCTGTTTTTCCACTGCTAAACATTTTGTTTTGAATGAGACACTTAAGAACTGTGCATTCAGTGAAAACATCAGTTTTACAGAAAATCGGTCCTCTTACGTCCTCAATAAAGTTCCAAAATATCAGCCTTGAGCTGCTGTCTCTCTGAGTGCAGACTTCCCGTGTTAATATTTGCCTTTTTCTGTAATGGCCATAGATTTTATTGAAGGGTTTGCAGAAGTAAAAAAGTACCACACTGCCACTAAAGTTATATAAGGTTATCAACGTATCTGGAAAAGGTGCGGCTTGGGGATTAATGGATATACTGGAGGTGTGATAAACTACCCAAGTGTCCGTGTTCTTTTTTTCATAAATAAGTATTTAACAGTGTCCGTGTTTGTGTGTGCACACAAGTAGTTTCTATATGCTACCTGTAAGTACACATGGCTGAGACTCTTGTCCACGCTGTAGCGTTTCCTCATCTTAACTTGCAGCAGGTTGTTGATCAAGTCGATTGCTGGAAAAACAAAAGTATATAGATCGGTCGGTAAAAAGAAACTGACTAGTTAAAAGACCATGAAGTCATTACAAATATTAATATACACTAGCTTCATCTGAATGATTCTATTCCTGCATATAGTTGTTGTAGAAATACAACGCAATGAACAGGAACCATGTTTGAGATGACTGTATCATCATGATCTAGATGGAAACATCATCGAGGATCGGGGCACTATTACAAAACATATTGTGAAATTGAAACATTCTATTTCTTAATGGCTTGTCCTACTTTGTTTGTTCATGTTAACCTTCCACATATACACTCAGTGGCTAGTTTATTAGGTGCACCCAGCTAAAACTAATGCAGTCTATTACAACAGTCCTGCAATAAATCCTCCCTTCATGAAGGTTATAATGTTCAGTTTGTGTTGAAACTGTTCCAGAGAGGTGCTGATTCAACTTTATGACCATTTTGGAGGATGTAGTTTGTGCTGCTGTTGAGCTGTATTGCAGAGTGTTTCTGTTATTTAGTCAACCCGCATGGACATAATGATAGAAACACCTATAGTACAGTTTAACTCTAAACACCTCCTAAAACACTTTCAACAAAAACTAAACAGACCTTCATAAAGGTGGGATTTATTGCAGGACTGTTGTATTAGACTGCATTCCTTTTAGCTGGGTGTACTTAATAAACTGGTGACTGAGTGTATTTCCACTCCCATCTCTTGGTGTGTCTAACAATGAAGCTTCCTTCTGTGTTTACCATCACTGGAGATCTGCTTCCAGGGGTTGGGAGGGTACATGAAGGCTGCGTTGTGGATCTGGTCATTGATATCCTCATCCTCATTAAACGGGAACGTCCCACTCAGGCTGACATACATAATGACGCCGACCGACCACATGTCCAGTGAGCGGTTGTACCCCTGGTTCAGCAGAACCTCCGGGGCCAGGTAGGCGGGGGTGCCAACCACCGAGCGGCGGAAAGACTTCTCACCAATGATACGGGCAAAACCAAAGTCACACAGCTTCACCTGAGAGAAGCAAACCGTGAGGGAAAATAGACAAGGTGTCAGGTTATCATTAGGTTTGTTTGACGCAAAAGGAAGTGGTGAAATGACAGAACATTTGAGGATAGATGTGAGGAAACACATCTGAACAACTGCACTTCAAGTGCTTAGACGTGTGTGTGAAGAGTGTGAAACAAGTAACGGCTGCATATGAGAAAGGGTTTTAGAGTGTGAATGTGTATTTGTGTGTGTGTGTGTGTGTGTGTGTGTTTGTGTAAGTGTATACCTGGGGGAAGGGATCCGCAGAGGCAAGCAGCACATTCTCAGGTTTCAGATCACAGTGAACGATGTTCTTAAAGTGCAGATGTCTCAGAGCTGCGAGAATCTGCCCATACATACGCACATGCATACCCACAGCCGCACAAACAGGATATGAATTAGTTTGAAGCAACTACAAAGCCACATACAAATACACACTTTCAAAGATAAGTTATGACACATTAAATATGCATCATGACCGCCAGACAGGCAGACCACAAAAAGCATGCAGCGAGACACTGCAGCAGCAGGACGTCATTGTCAGTAATAAGTGACATACACACACACAACAACAGAAACACTTTCCATGTCATAGCATAAATATGCACACACCCTTCTTTGCTGGGGTGCATACACACCTGTGTGATGAGGAACTTGGTGAGCCTCTCAGGCAATCTGCCTTTCTCACTGGAGAGGATCATCTCCAGCATGTCACCATGTAGCTTCTCCATCACCACAAACACTTTCTCTGGGGTCTCAAACATACACTCCAGGTTCACAATGCCCAGGTGACGCAAACTCTGAGAGAGGCATCAGAGAGGAGGAGGAGGGGGGAAGAAGGAGGAGATATGGGATGAAATGGAAATTGGGATTCGTTTGGAAAAAGGGGAGATGGAAATAGCAAGCGAAAGAGGAGAGAGGGGTGAAAGAGAAGTATTGACAGAGACAGAGTGGGAGTTAAAAGATCAGATTAAACCGTGTGAAAAACAGGAACAGTATGACAGTTTGAGGTGAATGAGAGTAGAAAATTACAGAGACAGACAGTATCAGCAAAAAACAGTAAACCACAGGAGAGGAACAGCATGGAGAAGAGAACATTGATTATTACATAGCTATGGTCCAAACGTTCCCTAAAAGGCATTTTTATTACTCATATTTATGTGTATATTTTTGTATTTCACTGGAAACCTGGTGAATATGTGAGAGCCAGAAAGGCCAAGTGAGTAAGAGAAGTTTAAAAAGAGACAAATGCATCTCTGTCTCCATCTGCTGGTGAACGTGAATGTATTGTACATTTGAGCCTAAACCAGAGAAATTCAGGTTAAACAACAAAAAACGCACTAAACATACAGTAGGAAACAATACAACACCACATAAAAGACTTATTTGGTGTGCAAGACAGTAACACATAAAATGACATTATTCTTACCAAACTAATACCAAAACGCTATTTTGATCATATATTTTACATTTTTTTATTTGATGTTCATTAAATTATTTCTAAAATTAAGCTAGTTTTCAGTTCCGCCCCCATTAATTCACCCCTTTAACTAAAATACAATGATTCTTTTTTTTTTTTCTCAAACATGCACATTCCTGTCATTTGTACTGTTTTAAAAGTCTCTACATTTTAGAGCCTTTAAATTAATAAACAGTATGTTTGTTGGTTATTGATCCGCAGCCTTGTTTACAATTCTCCTGGATTTTGAAGAATGAATATTGGATTTGGATGTCCTCATATCTCTGCACAGCAAGTACAATATGAAAAAGATAGGTGAGGAAGTACCGCAATTGATTGAGATTGTGTTCCCAAAACGCCATTGAATCATCACTTTCTTTTAAAAGTGAACATTTCATGCAAATACCATACACAAATGACAAATGACATTACAAATGACTGTGGACAATCTAAAATTTTTTCTTGAAATTTTAAGCTTTCAATTGTAGACGGCAGTTATCAGATAACTCTGACCGTTTTGATCTTTGTAAATGGAAATCTGGCTATTGTTAAACCACACAGCCCAGGCTAATGTTTCCCAAACGGATCATCTCAGTGCTTTAATACTGTTGTCCTGTTGAAACACTCATAAGTACTATGAGGGTGGGGTTTTCTTTTCCTGGTCCAAAAAACCATAGATTGGTTTGGCCAGACACAGAATCATCTCTTCCTTAGAAGTAAACATAAGAGGAACTGTTTGATGCACTTCCTTTTAGAAATGGTTCTTAACATGATTTATGCTGGAATTGGAATATTGGAATGAATGTCAGCATTTTTCATGTATGTGCTAATATAACTAACCACGACAATATCCAATATATAGCAAAGCACCTGTTACCGTGTCAGCATTTGTATGTATGTACAAATGATACCCATTTACAGCTGCAGTGAAACGTACGTGTGTGTGTGTGTGTGTTTACCTGCAAGATGGCCACCTCATTCCTCAGCTGGCTTTCCTGCTTGGTGGGAAAGCGAAGCTTGTCAATGACTTTGACAGCTACGTCCCTGCCTGTCTTCCTGTGCTTACCTGATGAACAGATGGAGTGTTAGAAACAGATGTGGTTGTGAACAAGTGGACATATATTGGGCCCTGAGTTTGTGATGTACTTAAAATAGTACTCCATTGAAAAAAGATCAAATTCAAGGCTGCAGAACCAGACATATTGTCTTTTTTAGTCCCTGCATTCCTCTTCCTTGTCAAAACCTGCCACCTACATTACCCACAATGCAACTCCACTGCTGACAGTTGGGTCAGAGATTTGGGCGTGTTGTGCTAGTAGCAACAGACTTGACACACAAACATCACTAATGCATCAGTATGTTTTGGGGGATTTGTGATGTTCTGTCTTGTGTCTTGTTAGCTTTCAAATTTAGACACCATTGTTTCTATTCAGCACTTTAACCTATTCATTTTGAGCACAGCAATCTAGAGATCAATCGGCATCACTGGACATAGAGCTACATACCTCCATAAACTATTCCAAACTGCCCAGATCCCAGCACTTCATCAGCAAAAATCTGGTACACTGTACCAATATCCTGTAAGAGAGCAATATTTCATACATTCATCATCATCCTCTGTATAATTCATTCAATTCATTCATTTAAAGATTGGAGGAAATTGCTAAAAGTGACAAAAAGTCATACCACATTCTCTTGGATTTGACTATTGGACACAGATATGCTGATGGAGGCTTGTCCTGAAAATACAACACCAGGAACAAGGTATAGGTTATTTATGCTATTGTGAGCTCTAAATTGTGCAGCATTCAATAAGACACAACTTGTCAACAACTAATATCTCGCATGTACTGTACAGAGAACTCGATGCATACTAAACTTACTGGAAGAGTTTGTGCTTTATTTGACCATCACGTTTGACACAGCCTTCATTTGGGTGTTTTTGAATAAAGAGAAGACTCTTCCAGTTAGTCAGTTAGGGTTGGCAAGTTGTTTTTTCAATTCAATTTGGTCCATTTTTATTTGAGCAACCAGTTGGCTGGTGACGTAGCAACAGCACACTCCTGTTTGGCATATAACTGACTTAACCACCACCTTCATTTGACTGCCCTCAACTTACTGTGAGGTGTGTTCCCTGCAGCCGGAGGTGCGTCCTGAAAGATGACTGGCATGAGGGCCTGGCGAATGACGCTCTCCCACGCCTTGGCCACCTCACGTCCAATGCCGCTATTGGGAGCTACTTGGCTGGGAGAGGGAGGGGTCGGGGGGAGAGTCGGGGGGTTGCTGGGGGACAGAGCGGGGAGGGTGTTGGGGTCCTCCCCTACAAAGTAGCACATGGCGCCTGTGATGAGCTCAAAGCAGTGAGGATTTGTGCCTGGGGGGACAAGAGTGAAGTTGCCAGCGGGACGCACCTCCAAGATCTCAGACAGAGGGATCTCCTGCAAGAAGATGGACCAGTCACCAGCAATAAAAATAAAAGGTTGCACACTTCAATAAATGACCTGAGATCATAGCTTTTCACGGTGTAAACGATATTTACCTTGTAGTATTTGTTGGAGGTGTTGTTCTGGAAAAGGATGATGCACTTGCAGTCCAGACGCCAGTAGTGCCTCTTTCTCTGTTGGGGGTTGGAGCAGGGTCGGATGGGGTGGGGCAACGAAGGTAAGTCAGGACATTGAGGGGTGGGAGAGAGGACAGAGGGTGAGGGAATGGGCATGGATGGGGGCAAAGTTCAGGGATCCATATGAATGCATTTCAAGTTGGGAGTTGGCGTCCAGAGGAAGAGAAGAGTGGCCACATGATAGGAAGGATGAGCAGGAGTACAAGCTGCAAGATGAGAAAGTGGAAACAAAGAGAAAGAGAAAAGAGACAAAAGTGAAAGAAGGAAAAACAAAAGGAAGGTGTTAGTGAAGTAAGAGAGGAAAATCAAGCAAGAACAAGACTAGAGAGGCAGAGAGGTTTTTTTGAGGTCAAATATAGTGAGTACGTATGAGAAAGAAAAGGACGAAAATTGGCTTTTTCCTTGAATTCACCACATATCTGCTGAGTGCTGTTATGTTTTCAGGGAGAGTCAGCCTCATCATCAATCTTCAACTATTCTTTCTACCACACACACACACACAAGCCCGCCCGCTCGCTCACACACACACACACACACACACAGAAATAAGGAAGCAATTTGGTGTATAAAGGACCAAATGAATAAGGTTGAAATGTTTTGCGAGAGTAGCTTGAGGACAGAGAATATTGACTGATGACCAGAAGGTCCTTTATGTCTCTGAGTGAATGAAAGTGAACAAAACAAACTTGCAGCATCAAATCTGTATGTTCATCTTCTACATCAATGATAAAGAGAGAGGGCAGCATGGGAATTATGGGTAATGTTTTTACCAGTGTGTCCTTATTGCTGTAGTGAACCATCCATCCTTCCTTGATAGCCGTACTGGATCGACGGGTTGTCTGTCTCACCGACTGTACCACCCTCATCAGCGGGATGTAAACACTAAAAGAAGAAGGACAGAACTCTAACTGAAATGTGTGTTTGAGTTATTTTCTACATTCCTTCTACGGACTTGTGAGTAGTTTTTCTCCAGATGTTTGTGTTTTCCTCATACCTCTGATCACCACCGGTTCCATCCTGGTTGTTGTCAGGAGAAAAGGACCCCGGGATGCTGCACGCCTCGTCTGAGTCATCTATTGACGACTTGTCTGAGGCGTCGTACTCACTGCTGTAGTCCATGGGCACCTCGGGGTCTGCACTGGGACTCAACATGTCTGGGGGAAAAGAGAGGGAAAGAAGGGGTTAAGTGCAACTTGATTTAAAGTGTTGTGTTTAAAAAATACTACTATCACTACTACTAAGACCGCTATTAGAGGAGTACTGAATACTGAGTACTGATAATACTTACCACAGTTACTTCTGTTGTCTGAGAAGATAAAAACATTAGTGCCAATGAGTCTCAGTTTTGTTAGATACTGTGTTATATCATGTATGGTCATTAAAGTAACAATGGAAACATGCAGATGAGATATTCATACTTTCATCAAATCCATGCAGGGTTAACATGAACATGAACACATCTTCCCTCACCTCCAATGGTCTCCCCGAGGCAGTCATTAGGAACCTTATACACACATCTTTTATGGCAGTTGAACTTGCAGTCTGAGAGGAACAAAACACAATTCAGAGGTTAGATTTAGCTCACATTCTGCATCACACTGGACATCCACAAAAGAGTCTCTCTCTCTCTTCGGCTGTATTCACCTTTGCACTGAAGGCCCTGCCTGAAAAGTCCTCTCAGAAGCCTCTTGCAGTACTGGCACACTGTCGGCCGCGTGTACGAGTGGACAGCGAACGTGTGGGGAACCTTCACCTTGCTCATCAGGATCTTGTCCAAATGAACAGGTCGGCCCGTGTAGAAGCGCCGGGCGTCACTAGGGGTCCGTGGCTAGCAGAATAGAAAAGAAACAAAGACTATCAATGGAATTGATTGTGTTTGGATTAATAAACTAAAGTTGCAGGCTGGACAGCTAAACAATGAGCTGAAACTCGATAAAGCTCTGTAAAGCTGAAGGGAGCTGCAGATTCAGGTGATAATTCTCTGTAGGTTCATCGCTACAAGTGACCACTTTCACATTGTCATTTGGGACATTGTTAGATCGTTGATACATTTTGAGATATCCATCTCAACACCTTGTATGCCTTCGGTAGAAAGAAGTTCCAATGAAAATTGTTTGGGAAGCAGGAAAGTCTGTGGATTATCCTGAGTATCCAGGACATTGTTTCTGGAAAGGTGATGTTCAAATGTGTTTCAAATGAATATTTTCATCACATGTTTACTTTTAGTCTCAAACTAAAAACCTTCTAAATCAGTGACTAAACTGAGTTTAGTGAGTTTACCCAATTTGCTACATTAACTTTAAACAAAGCTGGTTAATTTGTTCAAAAAATGTTGTGCATTGGAAAGCCTCCTTAACTTTAATAGTCTTAAACATTGTGTGCATGAACCCACCAGTACCATTTGTGTGTGTGAGCGGATGAGGCTGGCGTCCTCCGTGCAGGTGGAGGCCGTCCCTACACTGTACACTGACTCAGTGGTGGAGAGACGCAGGGACTGGCTGCTGCTCAGGGAGGTGGTGGACAGCCGCCGTTTACGAGCTCCGCTGCAGTTGTTTGGGATGCTGAATGCACAGCGCTTGTGGTAGTTTAGTCCACATCCTGCAGGGGGCGGCATGGATCAAAGAACCAGGGAGCAGGAGATCAGCAGAACAAGAGAGTGGAGGAGGTGGAACATATTTGGTGAGTGCTACAATTCATTTCTCAGAGAAATTTCTGGACCACATCAAAGTGTATTTTCTCAATTACACGTCATCTCCCTATTTTCCTCACCGTCACACTTGAGCCCTTGTCTGACCAGTCCAAACAGCATCTCTCCACAGTGGTCACAGAAGGCTGGGGCCCGGTATGAATGCACATTGAGTGCATGCGGCCGAATCTGGAAATCTTCAAATGTGGCTGCCGCTAAATGAGATAACAGGGACAGAGAGTGGTCACACTGAGTGTCAAGATACAATCATACGACTGTGATTGGGCAAAATAAAGAATGATTAGATGGAAACAGGATGGAAGATAATTTAGATTTTAATGTGGCTATCTTGTACCCTAATGGCACGAGACAGTCGTATTAAAAGAGAAGAGAAGAGAGTTACTTACCAGAGAGCACCACCTCAACCAGATCTCCCTCCTGAATGTCACTGGCACCTTTAACCAGTTGCAGTATGTTGTTGGTGGACGTGTCATGCTTGAACAGCAAAATCTTGTCATAGATGCCATAGAAGCCGCACTCCGGGAACTAGAACATACGAAGAAAACATAATAGACATGTACGTTAGGAACTTTTCTTTTCATTCTGTCAATAGAAAACATGATTTAAAAAGGTCATAAATTCAATAACTGTTAAGGTTGCATCTAACATCTAATAGTTACTTTTAATTGAATTGTCAAATTGAATAATGTTTATTTGAGACTGTTTGTATATTAACAATATACAGAAGAAGTAATATAGAGGGGGCCTTTACTAAGTACTATCATGCAGCTACCATATACAGTTTGTTTCATAAAGAATGATGACAAAAGATATCAAAAAAGCTTTGTTTGTCGGTGTTTTGATTACTGTCTATCATTAACTAATTCTATCATAGTGTGTAATGCAAAGCCCCTGGAATATATAACAGCCAACACACACACACACACACACACACACAGTGTAACCACTGATATACAAGACACGCTGGCTGAATTACACAAATCAAGCAACTTGGTCAATGTGGAAAGCAGGACAAAGGAGAAACTTTATCCTATCTTCCTATCAGTCATATACAAGTACACACACACACACACACACACACACACACACGCACAGGTGTTTCCATGAAGCTCTTCCAGAGATATGAGAGATGAGTGTGTCAGTCAGAAGCCAGCAGAGCAAAGGAGGCTGTCATAGGGAAACCCTGCTCTCCTGAATAGTTAATATTGTCTGGTTCACTTCAGTGGCCACACCACACAGGACACCACAGGTCCACGCACACGCAGGAAAACAGAGAGAGAGAGAGTCATAAAAGAGAGGTTGAGGCAGAATCCCACTCTACTGTGAGAAATATAAGGATTTGAGAGAGGTTTTCTTTGAAAAAAAAACCCCATAATACTGAGTTTATGCATCTCCCTGATCTTCAGAAACTTCCCTAATCTATGTGGGGAGAAAAGTCAGTGTGCACACTATGAGAAACAAGCTCTGTAGTCAATGTTTCTGAGTGATTACATCTGTAAAAGTATTACAGCTGCCCATGTTATTCTATCTCCTGAACTCATTCCTTCCATACATTAAGGACAACTTTCCTGTCCCGTATGGTCATAAGTTGAAGTGAATATAATTGTTATTTAATGCCTTTGTTATATTGTATTTGATATGATTGTTGATAGTCGCATTATTGTGCACTTATTGCTAATCATCTGTCAATGTTAATCATTTTCTGTACCGCTTTGGCAAAAGAGTTTCCTGATCTGTCATGCCAATAAAGCTTATTCAAATTTGAATTTTGAGAGAGAGAGAGAGAGAGAGAGAGAGAGAGAGAGAGAGAGAGAGAGAGATACACAGCTGTGTAGCTGCTGAGTGAGACCAGAAGGAGAATGAAAGAGAAAGAAAATAAATGCTTTAAGTTTCGCGCACACACACACACACACACACACACACACACACACGCACACACACACAATCCTTTCTTGTTGTTGTTTTTCCTATGGTCCAGTTAAGATTCACCATCTGGCCGCGCTCTAACAACTTACAGGAAGGGGAACCCGGGTCTCCACCTTGGAACGACACACATACACCTCCTCCTCACATACCAGCAGACACTCCCCCCTTACAAACAGCAACACACAACCTCCCCACACTGTTTCCCTTCTTTTCTCCTAAACACACACACATACACACACAGTCTCCCCCTCAGTTTCCCCAACAGGCACTCCACATCACCACATCTGAAATCCAGGCCTGGCTTGTTCCGCTGCCAAGCTACACAGTGAGTCCACCACGCCCCAGCAGTGGGCTCCTGCTACTGACCACACAGTCAACAGCGAGACACAAAACAGCACACAGTGGCCTTTTCTTTTTCTTTTTCTTTTTTTAAGTCTAAAGAAGATCCTTAACCTAATCAACAAATATTACATCCATAAAACAAATCACAGAAACAAGGTCACGCCAAAAAAATAGATAATAACTGGCAGTGGTGCGAAAGGTGTGTGTGAGCAAATCAGTGCAGTGCAACCATTTAAATAACAACTTATTCAAATAAGACAAAAGAAAACACAGAAGAGAGATTATACACAGAATGAAATAGAGGGTAAGATTTGAAGGATGGAGGTAATATGGAACTAAAATATAATTTAGAGGAAAAGTAGTCGTAACTTTCTTCTTACAACACAGTTACTTTTGACTGATGCCAAAGTCAATGTTGCAGCTACTAAACAGACATTTGTGACGACCTCTGATTCTGTCAGTGCTCCTCCTGCTGTTTTGTGTTCTCTTTTTGCAGGTAGAGATGGGCGGAGCCATCCAATTTGTCTTTCACATGGGCATGCTGGGCCTAGGTTATTTAGGCTGGCTCTGTATTCTGTCTCTCTCTCTCTCACCTGCCATCATCATTTGGTCTTTTGGTTTGGTTTACCCCTTGGTTTTGCCTTTACAACACTACACATACATTCAGCATTGCATTCACCACGTTTTTACAGGAACACGGCTACGGCCAGGTGATTATTACCCACTTAAATGAAAGCTGTCCTCCAAATTATGACTTTTTCAGCTTCCCTTGGGCACGTGGCTGTAGAGGAGGCCTTGCTACAATTTCTAAACATAATTTTAAGTGCAGCCTTATTTCCTGTAATGATTTATCAAGTTTTGAGGTGATGTTGTTTAAAAATATTCTGGTGTTTAGACATGGTATGGATCTAAACAGTGTCTCCATGGGACATTTCAATGTCTCTGACCATTTGTGTATCTTTTTCCAGGCTACTATAAAACCCCACAAGAAAAAGATACAGTTCAGTGTTGCCAGTAAACACGCAGCTTAGTCATGCTCCTAACAGTGTTAGTGACAATTTGCCCATTCTTCCAAATTCAAATAACCGGTTTGGCATCTTTAATCAGTTATGCTTCTCTACTCTGGACAAGGCTGGTTGCCCCTGTCAAAACTCAACTGAAGTCCTCTGTCAAAACACCCCGTGGATGAATGAAGTGATCTTGAACTTGAACGCAGGTGGAACTCCAGTAAACTGCAGGTTCATTATTAGCTGCATAAGAATTAAATAACAAGACCAGTTTTTTTCTTATTTAGCCCACAGAAGATTTTTTGTTTCTGTTGGAACCACAAGAATCAATATTGGGATTTTTTCTATTAACCTTTTACATGTTGCTCTTGGGACAGATGATATGTCGTGAACGATGCACAGCTGTACCCGTCATTTAAACCTCCAGACATCCGCAAACTGGCTTCGCCACGTAACTGCTTAGATGACATAAAAGACTAGTCCCTTATGTCCCATGATTTTAATTCTGACAAGACAGAAGTCCTGATTATTGGTCCTGAACACATCTCAAAACAAATACAGCCACTCCTCGACTCAATTCTAACATTAAATTAGCTAGAAAAAAACTGGGATTATCTTGGACTGGGGCTTGAGCCTGGAAGTATTCCAGTCGTTTTTTTTATAGGCTCTGACCTCGTCACTCCCCACAAGGAAGCACAAAGCTCACACAGCAGGGAGTGGGGAGTGATGATAATAACATTTTGAAATGCTATATGAACAGAAGTAGTGTAGTATATGTGTTGCAATGAGAGAATGCCATGTGAGTGTAGCGGCCACTCGAGTTGGACTGCCTTAACTTTGCTTCGGCAGTGGTGATCACAGAATTTTAAAAATTCAGCAGCAATCGGAATAATCCATAAAACAAGCTGTCAACAGTTTGCGTGGGGACTATTTCTTTGGTAAGAGAAAACAATTCAGTGGACACTTTTTCTGGAAAGAGATGCTGCTGTTGAATTTTTGCAATTTTTCGATGTTGTGAGCAACACAAGTAAAATTCCATCTCCATTGTACTGGTGTGGAGGCAGAGATGGATATCTCATAAGCTAGATAAAACCCAAACTATCTGTATGTCTAGATACCACCAGTGGTAAATGAGGAAATATGTTGTTTTTTGTTTTTTGTGGGGTTTTCTTTTCTAACTTTTAACCCCAACAGACTACATAAATGTTGATACAGATACTAATAAGAAGAGGCTCCAAACTTTCCAAAGTCCAGACTTAAAAACCCACTAAAGTTCAATGACAGGAGTGAATCATGTAATAACTGCATGCATTAGTACCTGGGATTCCCACAAATAGGACCAACTGCTGCCACTTGTAATTACAAAACACCCACAGAGCCCAGATCAGAGGAGACTCCCAGCTCTGCCCAAATCCACAGACAAGCCTCAGCCTAAGTCATTTGTAAGCCCCACGCCGCTGTTTGATGCCAGCTTCTCTACTATTAACCCCACACTGTTACTGCTCACTTCTTTCCTGAGCAACTCAAGACACAAGGCAAGTAATATTATCCTGCGTCTACTGTCCAAAACATACACAATGTACCGACCACAGCTGCCGTTGCCACGTCTGTGCAGACCACAAGTCTTTACAGCTCCACAGCACAATATCCCAACTCCCCAAAACCACAGTTACCCCAGAGAAAATTACCATTTTCTTCTTTTCTTCTCTCCCAGTCCCAGTTTTCAGTGAAAGTACAGGGTGGGAAGAGCACAAAGCCTCACATTACTTCTGTCTGTATGTCAACATGGTGAAAAATGACATTCTTTTTTTCTTGTAATTACATAATCATCTCTATATGTTTGTGTGTAAACTGTATATCTGGCTGTGAGGTGTAGAGGTTAGGAGTATTGTTGCAAGATATTGTGCGTGTGTGCTTGTGTGTAAAGTCTGCAGACAAAGAGCTGGCTGTATTATCATACATACTGTAGTATAGTGTACTGTGGTTTGCCCGGAGACAGGGCTGTGTCTCTAGCCGGTTTCTTTGGGTTACCAGGGATCAGGTTGCTCTGCGTTGCCTGCACTATTCCTGCAGCTCTTCGGGCCAATGAAGCCATTATGAGTGGAATGAATTATGGACTAGGCTTTCTTTATCCCAACCCCTCCCTCTTTTTCTCCCATCACCTCCACAGTGCCTTGTTTATTAACAATCTCCTTAGTTTTCTTCAGGTCTGTCCAGCTTTCCTTATCGCTCTATCTTCTTTTTCCATTAGATATCAGTCTCTTATACTTCCCAATATGTTTTATGAGCTGCTCTGAAAAGGAACGACCTACAAAAGACCTATAAAGTAGACTAAAAGAAGAAAAGGATGCACAAAGTATTCTGTCATTTTTTCTGAACTTTGCCAGCCACAAACATTGTCCTCGAAGTGGTCCACTCCCTCTCTCGCACGCTGATGTAATGTGAAGGTCGGCCAGGTTGTCTTTGCCAATGACTTGACTCACTTCATTCAAGGCTTCGATGCTGTGTTCTGTTCGAAGGAAGATTCTTTATCTGAACTGCTGCAGTCCTAAACCATAAACTTGTTCTACTTCCATTTTGTGTATGAGCCTTTTAAACTCTCTCATTAAATATGTCATATTTTGATATTTTCTATTAATCATTTAAGTCATTTATCAAGCCAAAATGCTAAATATTAGATGGTTCTAGGTTCTCAAGTGTGAGTTTTTTTTGTCACATATGATAGTAAATGAAACATCTTTGGGTTTTGTACTGTTGGTTGGACAAAACAAGCTGAACTTGTCAGTTTCGGCTCTAGGAAATTGTGATGGGCATTTTCACTTTTTTTTTACATTTTCTTGAAAGTAAGTGTCAGATCAATCGATAATAAAAATGATTTGTTGCTGCCCCAGACTCTATGAGGGATTATATATACAGTATGTAGAATTTAGACTGCAACAAAATGCATGTTATTAGGATTCTGGAGCTGTCAAATATGATTGCTGGCATATACTTTAGTGCACTTGGGTTTTACAACAGCATCATCATAACCAAGAAATAACATTGATTGTCAACGACATACCATTGATTAACACTTTGATACGCACATGTTGCTTGGATTCCCATACCAACATGCAATGAGACATAAAAGCTTACTTTGATCACAAGAACCAGAGACACACACCAATCGTTTCATCCTCAGTTAAATGGTAGGCGGTACACTGGGACTGATGGGGTTAACAGGAACTTGTCAAAGCCATTAAAACTGGAATGCAAAAGTGAACAACCAGCTATCTAAATGCACAGCTGACGCATCCCTCATCACCATCACCCTAAACAGCGTGGGTATTAGTGTGCTGTTCCTACTGTCAGTAATGTCAATAACGGCAAACACTTTTATCCAGATTACTCAATCAGTCATTATTAAAAACACACACTCACACAAAAGGATCTAAACACTCGAAAACAAACAAAACAAGTGATATCACTCTGTGTGTACACTTTACACACAAAAACACCTTTCTCATCATATCAGCATGATGTCATGGAACAAGGCTTTTGTGAGAGAAATTTGAGCTCAAAAACATTGTAGTCCAAACACACTTGATGCCACAACGTTGGGTGCTATTTCCTCTCCTCTGTGCTCGTATTCTGCTGGTTCTTGTCGACCACCTCAACCCCTGGCCATATGACGCGGGTCACAAGCACAGAGGTAGTGACTGAGATCTTTTATCTGACGTGCAACAAGTGCAGACAAACTGGAACCTGAATGGTGTGAAACAATGACCTAATTCCTTCTTCCTCTTCCACGTTTCCCCTGTGTATGTGCTGCCGCATGCACATGACAGAAGCATCAGATCAACGTCTTGTAATGATGAATGAATGGCGGTTTTATTCATTCAAAGACAAACTAGACAGAAAACATAAGAAAGGACATGCAAGGAATTGAACAGCAGCAGGGGCATGCAGAGTTTCTCTCAACACTTCAGCAACAGGTTGGCATCACCTGATCAAAGCACTGATGCTTACACACAAGCACCAGCGCGGATGTCCAGTCGAGTCAGTTGCATTTCAACCTTGAGGGCTTGTCAAACAGCCGTAAAGCGGTGCTGCTAAATATAGACCCTCTTTATATAAAGACGTTGCATGTGTGAAGAACACAAAGACTTTTATGTCCTGCTGAGAAAGCTGCTTGCTTCTGCTTTTCATCCTCCCCATCACTTCCCCTCCAGCAGCTCAGCATGAGCCACCTTGGACCGCCAAGCCGCACAAACATACAAGCACACACACACACACACACACACTCATACTCACACACAATCAGATTAATGCAACAGCTTCAGTGCCATCTAACCAAAGCTCTGCAGTTCATAGACATGCAGCAAATGTAAGTAGTTACTCCTCAATGAAGCAGTCGAGATGAAGCCTGTATTTTGTTTGATGTCACTGATGGAATTATTGTCATAAAAGGGTATTTATGCAACCTGTGCCGTTGTGAATTCACATAGGAAGCATGACACTTGGGATGTAACTTATACTCCACCATGCTGGTGGTTTCTTTGACATCAACATGTTGATGTTTTTCCCCACATGAAGGGAAAATCCACAAGGTCAGTGAACTAACAAAGAAAGGACTTTAGGCCAGGAGGCTGCTGTATTATGTGAGTTCTGTATCAGTACCATTGTAGTCACCATATACCATTAGTTTTACTTATTTAGTAAGTAATAGTAGTGCCAGTAGCACTAATAGCAGTTATTCTTGTATTGTCATGATTAGTATTAGCAGTATTTCAAAGTATTGATGTTATCCGTAACCTCAAAGACACAGGAAACTGCAACCGTGAGCTTATGGTTCATAGCTCTTCAAAAGGTATGTATAGACATCAGAGGAGGAAGAGTGAAGGCATATCAAATGCAAGGCAGTTATCACAGTTATCACAGTCACAGAGAGTACAGACACACACACACACACACACACACACACAATGTGATGACAATATAATGTCAAAGAAAATCTATATAATATCAGCAATTTATTAGGTTATTGTAGTTAGTGTAGAATATTTCAACGTTTAAGAGCCATCCAACCAGTTCGTCAAGACTTCACATGACATGGCCGACATTTAATTTTCTGATCAGTGTACATAAAGAACATCTTGGTAACATGGAAGAATAATTTCAAAATGGCGCTTAAAGTACCGCTTAAAACTTCCACATTCTGGGAAAATTGACAGTTTTATGTCCCTGGGACAAGTAGTAGACTGAAGACTGAAATGGAATAAAATGATACTCCGACCACTTTAAACTGTTCTTTGGAGACGTTGCTTTGTTTCTTAATAGTGCTGTGAAGAACGACCGGGGGGACTGAGATGTTACAGAATGACAGGAGCTGGATTCATGTTTACACAGTGCGGGACGTTACAGAAACACTGC